>NW_011967047.1:2955-6585 GCF_000949405.1 Vollenhovia emeryi | reverse complement strand
CCACGCGCTCGAATTGGGCGGTGGGCCGGGCTAAGACGACAATTTTTAATAATTAATTACTCGTTTTTTATTGCGAAAATTGCAAAATGGTACAGGACTTTTCTGTTCATTTCGATCCGTTCTACCTTCTCACGAGCGTTGTAAAAAAAGATATAACTCACCCTGTATAGAAATTTCCGACACCATCAGTTTTGAAGTAGGAGTAAATTTTGTACTTGCAGTTCGACCTCTTTTACTGTCTTAGATCCTACTGTATAATAGAATGAAAAGGCCAAAATTTCGCCTCGGATATATTCACTGTTTTCAGTGATAATATGCTGATTGACATTTAGAGAGTACATATACAGTTCTGCCACATTCAAACGTATGGTCTTAATTAATATTGATGCAAGAGGAGGCTAAATACCACCACCTGATCGTCTTAGATTGGCTTAATCGTTTCAACTGTGCGTAACTATATTTTCCCGCCGTATCTACTTAATCACCTTTAGTATATCTTTAGTGTCTACCATTCCAGTACATCTACCTATCGCAAATGTTCGTCTAGTAGCATCGGCCGTAGGCGGCGATATGGATCTTTCGTGCCGGATCCTCGTTTCACTTCCTCTTTTGCATACCTGATATATTCTTCTGCAAAATGTGCCTGATCTTAACCATAGCGTATGTCAAATCGCGGGCCGCAATTTTGTCTATCTTGGAGCCGATAAAGTCCCGGAGGAAAGCCGCCGAGTTCGCGGGTACTAAATTAATTTACAGAGCAATAATTACACAATTTTTACGTCACATTAATGATATTGAGCGCGACATAATAACATATAAAACAATAAGTCCCGTGCGTTTCACTGATATAAATAAGCGTCAAACGCAACCGGCTGTGTTCAGAAAACTCCTGAATTTAATTAACTGACAATGAAAAGCAACTGAAACGACGCGGCAGGTACATTTGAAAAGTTGCCACATCATAACGCCGGACGTATATAACTTTCGACGCGATTTTTACGGAGCTAATCGAAAGTTGCACGCAAGCTATTAAAACTAAAGCCAGAGATAACCGGCGCGCGCGAGTGAAACCGGTCTTAAACAATCGCGTATATTTACCTTTTCTCAGCCGCTTAAATAATCCCGTATTACGCCCGATCCTCCGTCTGTGTGCATATTGCCAGACGAAGATTAGTCTCGGGCAAGTCACCACGACGGCCGTGCGCCGCCGTGAACGACTTTATCGTCGAGCGAGAGGTCGTAAACAGCCGGCCGCTTTCACGAGACTTACGGCGGGTTAGCATGCGGCGTGCTCGAGTTCGAGTTAGGCGAATCAGTTTGATCTGCGCATTAGCTTGAACCCCGTGAAGAAGAAGCGCGGGGCAATCGCCTTGCCATACACACACACACACACACACACACACACACACACATGCATACACACACGGTTTGACCTGCATAAAATCATAAATCACAGCACGTGTAAATACGTACGGGGTGTCGCAATTTACACCGCCGCTCGACCTCGTCGCCGTTCGTTCCTTGTCTAATTTAACGAGGATATCCAGCCGCTATCCCGCTGATATCCTCCTGATATATAGCGCTTCTCGTACAGAGCGCTTCATAAACTTCGTATCGAAGCTGCGATTTGAGAGACACTCGCTCGAGCTAGTTTCCTTCAGTATTAAATATTTGCGATTAATGCCCGTTTCTATCCAATGCGGATTAACTCTAATCTCGGTTTAACTTACTTTAGACCTCTCTCCAGTTTTAGAAATTGGAAAAAAGGGAACTTCAACCGAGATTAAAGTCAATCTGCATTGGTAGAAACGGGCGCTAGTCTCGCACGGTGCTATCAGAATTATATATTATATCTAATTAAATGCCGATTAACTGTGATTGCACCCCTAAAGCTTCATTCGCTCCAAGGCTTTAATCTTGAACGTTAAATCACCAGGATAAGTCTCCGGAATTACAGTACGAGTGAAAAACGTTGGCGCAAGAAAAACATTGACTTTACCGAAGAATCGAGCAAGTTCCGTGCAAACTTGGCGAAGCGCCCTGTATAATTCCTCACCGCCTCTCTCGAGGATTCTATTACACGCTCTGCTCACCTGCTGCGACCGTGTACGCGCCACGCGGTGTGCTACCTTATAAATCTACGATTCTTAGCATAAATCGAGCCGGGGCGATTTCACCTGACGCGGTAACATTTTCCGACAATTTACGCGGATACGCCTAATCAAGTCGACGGATTGAGTCAACGTCCGCGCAACGAGCTGGCTAATTGGTCGACACCTGTCGCACGTCGATCAGATCCAATCGAGCGGGGAACTGGGTCGCGAAATTTCAGTCGCCTCCCCGGGTCGCGGATCACCCGTCTGAAGAAGCTGCGGAAAAAGCGGCGACAAGAAAATACGTGACGGCCGTCGCCGTGCGCGGGCTCGTTAATGCACTCCAAACCGACTCTCTCGTAGCAGCACCCGCTTGAACTTCGGCCGCGGTCGTTTGTCGTACTTGCACCTCTTTGCCCGGCGGGCGTAAACGCGGCACGACGCTGCGATCTCCTGCGCTTCCTCTTCCTGCTCCGTCCCACCTCTTTTAAGCGACCGCGGCTCGGCTCGGCGCAACTCCGACCGGCTAATCGGCGACAAAGCGGCAGCTTCGCCAACTACGGGATTACAGTTAGGCACCCGGTGATCTCTCCAGCAGGGAATCCGTGGGAAGAGGAAAGGAAACGACCGGGGAGAGAAAGGAGAGGATATAACAAGGGAGTCTTGAGCTGCCGCTGCCTGAAGAACGCGGAGAATCAATGACGAGGAAGCAGAAGCGTGTTCGGATGACGTACCGAGAGACCCACTTCGTACACCATGAGACTTGTAACATTAGATGATGGCTAGGAAGCGGATTAGCTATTTGCGTTTAACTTTCAATAGCTACGTATTTTTCTTTTACGCGAGTTTTACGCGAGCTCGTGCCCGCGTCAAAATGAATCGAGCGTTTCTTGCAACACGAAAGCAATAATGATTAAACATTCTTCGATCTATTATCCTTTGGGGTGTCACGAATTCTTTTATTTTATAAACCAGACGTCTCTGAACGTATCTGCGAAAACTGTATTCCCTCGCTTGTCCAAGAAACAGCTGTCACTTATACGATGAAAGTAGCGGCGTTTACATGAACACGTAAAAGGCACGGCTGCACTTCTGACAAGCTTAAAGACAATTTTGTTACTGTTCTTCATGTTTAGTCGAGTAATTGACGATTATCATGCGTGCATTGTTATTTCGCGAAGTGGAGTGAGCGCGTTATACGCAAAGATCCCTCGCATCCTGCGTGATTTCGCACAATAGGCGATTATCTAAAAGACGGCATTTATAGAATCCTTAAACGGGCAGAGCGCGCTTCCGCCGGGCAGACTGTCAACAGACTTTCTCGCAAATTCCTATGCTCTCATCGCGTATACCGCTCATCGGTATCACGGGGTGGGGGGGGGGGGGGGAGAATGGTACATGCAACGGCGGGCATGTAGACATTAAGGCGCAGTGGATCCGAGCGACGTGAGGCGGTCGGAAAATCTCGCGGAGATTGCTCGGGACGAGTCGGAAACTCAGACCCGCAGGGGCAACTCCAACGGGCATCCCGACGGAG
>NW_011967047.1:0-2910 GCF_000949405.1 Vollenhovia emeryi | reverse complement strand
CTCATCGCGTATACCGCTCATCGGTATCACGGGGTGGGGGGGGGGGGAGGAGAATGGTACATGCAACGGCGGGCATGTAGACATTAAGGCGCAGTGGATCCGAGCGACGTGAGGCGGTCGGAAAATCTCGCGGAGATTGCTCGGGACGAGTCGGAAACTCAGACCCGCGGGGCAACTCCAACGGGATCCCACGGAGCCGAAACAACGTTGCGCTTTGTTGCAATCAAGGTGGCGGAATGAAGGAAGTGAGCACGACCAGACGAGGAGAGCACCGCGAGCGTCGAAGGCGGAATCGACGGACGGAGAAGGAGAAACGCGAGAGGAGCCTAACGAGACACGCGAGGAACTACCATCGGGAAAGAAAGGCGGTATAAATAGGTGCGGGAATGTGAAGTACGAAGATACGTGGGTCGAACCGGAGCGTGGTCGTCAATACTTCCGCGCGAGGATATGCCCGATGGTGAAACTTAATCTGATAAATCGTCCGCGGCAAAAAATGGAAAGCGCGAGCTCTCTGAAAAAGTGGGAGGGAAGAAACTTTGTGCTTTCCGTTTTTAATCCCACCGTGATGAGGTTATCGGCCATGAAGTATATAAAGGGAGCACGTCGATGTAGAATTGGCGCTATGTATCGTGATTTTTATCATCTAGAAGATGATATCGAGCTGCGTTGCATCGATCTAGTTCGTTTCTCTGTTCTTCTGGAGGAACGTCGATTCGTTCCCTGCGTTCGCTTTTCATGAATCATCGGGAACCCCTCCGTGTGTACATTCGCTTTTACTCAGTTTATACGAAAGGGCAATCCACCTCTAAGGGTCTCGCGCGATCGTGCTCGGTCCCGTAAGAAGCGCCGCGTGCGTTTTACTGTAATTAAAACTAACAACTGGCGGCGCGTTTCTTATCGTTTATTTTTCCCGTTCGTGGCACGCCGGAGCCCATTAGTTCGTCGCCCATCGTCCCAGCCCGGTACCAGTCAGCTAATCGGCGACAAAGCGGCAGCTTCGCCAACTACGGGATACAGTTAGACATACGTGGATCCGGCCAGCTGAGCGAGCCACGAAGACGGGCGGAAGAAAGGTACGGAGGGAGAATACGAGGCACGCGAAGGGAGCACGAACCACCGAGGTGATACCGGGAGGTAAGAGGTGGGTAGGCGGGGGGGGGGGAGCGCACGACGTATGCGTGTGCGACGTAGAGAAACAGAGAGGTGCATTCATTGAAACGGAGAGAGGCGGAAGGGACCGTTGGCCCTTTTACGAGGAGAGGAGCCATATAAATGGATGGACGCGCGAGGAACACGAAGGCGTGCGAACTGAGCGTGTAGCTCATGTTCAGGTAAGTGGATAGTTAACGTTAATGTTGCTGCATGGGGTCCCTCCTTAATCGAGACACAAAAGAGTCGCGCATATCCCACACTCGGTTGCAATTAAAGCGACCGGAGTGCGCTTTTCCCTTTCACCCGGTTACCGTTGCGGGACGCCGCTTCGTAGGAGGGACTGTGTGTTACATGAACGACGTTCGATATCGGGCACGTCGGGGGGGGGGGGGGGGAGGGAACAGCGACTCCGCTCGATCCAAATCGAGGTTCGATGAAGTGATTTCCCCGTTTCGTATCGTAAAGATATTACATATTGCTTTTAATCGATCCTAGTAGATTAATATCACTTGGAGTTTATTATTACGAGATAATGACGCGATAACCATCGCTACGATAACCGCATTTACCGCACCGGGAAAATCGAATACTCGGGTATCGCTCGTTCGACAGTAATGGTTATATCTCGCAATTGATCTCTGCGTTTAAGACTTTCTTTCGCGTCCTTTATTCTACGAGTGCTCGAGCGTGTATCGCACACCAAAAAAAATAGATATATTTTATACGAACGGCATCATTTTTGCCCGGCGTGAGTTCTCGAAATATATATGTGCCCGTTTAAAGGCCCGAACGATCATTATATATTTTCTAAGGTAATTTAAGGCAAAGCGTGTTTCGTGACGCGAACACTGGCGGGTTAATCTTCGGTCAGGCCCCTTTCAGCTATCGTCCAGCGACTACCTCTTCCTGCCGTGCGCTAATCGACGACAGAGAGCAACAACTGCGCCAACTACGGGAATACAGTTAGATATCCGCGGATCCGGCCAGCTGAGCCTCGCGGAAAGGGAGAGAAAGAGACAATGCGGGACAAAGAGCAAAGAGAGCGGGCCGAGAGAGAATGGCGCACTCGACAAAGCGGACTCGCCGGTAGAAGGGAGAGAAACGGCCTGCCGGGGAAGTATCTGCCGGTACTCGACGAAATACGTAAATAGATGCACAGAATGGGCAGAAGATGCGGGGGCGTGTGAACCGAGCCCTACGTGGTGGATGGGTGTGTCCCAGCTTCCGCATACTCCTTCGCGGTCACCGCGCGTTGTTATCTTCCGCAACGCGACGCGAGAGGCAACGGCGGAGTCGCGTGTGCGGCGTAAGCGCACGGTTTCTGCCGTTGCCTCATGTGTATGAGACAAAGGCTTGCGATAAAAGCGCGTCCGACCATCGCTAAAAGTGTTTAAACGTGGAAATCTACGTTGTTTCGCGCTCTTTAATTAATTTGGAACATATCGATACCAGATAAATAGTTAATAACAAATTAACAGACCCATCAACCCATTCTGTCTCGGCATAAATTTAAATGTTCAGTCAGCTTTAGGTATTTTTTCGTCTATACAGGGTGTCGGATTCGATTTGGACCACTCCAAAGATTATAGTAGATTGGGTCAAACTGAGAAGAAAAGTTATATACCATTTTACAAAATCCGTAATTATTATCGCGTAATTAAGAAAAACGTCTGAGCCAATAAGTGCACGGAGGAGCGGAAGGCCGGACTCGGCAGACATGCAAAATGGTGTATTTGTTGACATCTCTCAAGATCC
>NW_011967046.1:164704-170155 GCF_000949405.1 Vollenhovia emeryi | reverse complement strand
TTTGTCTCTTTCTAGAGTAAAGCCTAATCTACAATGTGCTCCCTGCGTCTAGAAACATTCTATTTTGTAGCTAGTGTATACGTTTACAAAATTTATGCAAGTTGATAAATTGTATATTATACATTGTATAATTGTTGACAAATTTGTTGAGCGTTTTGATCTGTTTATATAAAATAGAATGTTTCTAGATGCAGAAAGCACATTGTAGATTAGACTTAACAGTTGGAAAGTAACAAAGAACGAATTAAGCTAAGGTTAAAGTTAAGCGACTTTAGCGAAACCGGGCCTTAACCAATTAGCGACGTGCTGTTTCGCGGAAAGAGAACACGTTCTGCACTTATCGCGGCGGAATTTCTCGGGATGCAACGCGACACACACGGCTCGCGTCCGCGATCCGCTCGCTCGAGGCTCGCCGCGTGATGATAAGCAAAGTGACTTTGTACGAGGTGCCGCGCGTTGCTCACAAGACTGTTAGTTGCTACAAAATATCCTACGTATCGTAATGTCTGTTAAATACATATCGGTCACCAAACCAAGCGCCAAGGCCACACTCCAGCCTCCCACGAAAACGCTGTGTAACGGAAAGACCGAATGTTTCGTTTCTGGCAATTTCAACGGCGAGAACGAGATTAAATCACCGCGAGAGACGCGACGCCGTAACTTCCCAGTTCCTTCATTTAATATAATCGTACAATTTATTCCTCGTAGATTCCTGACAAATCGATACACCACGCCTTTCTACTACTCGAATTATTTCGTGTGTGTACAATGCGCTCGTTATCGGTGTCGAAATATTGGACGATTGATATTTAAATTAGGAAGATTTTAAAGCGCGACCCGGCACATTCGAGTCCTAAGGTGATCGAGGAAACACTTATCGCCCGTAAATGATGTCCATTTCATTTCTCATCGCTTCGGTTCGTGTCTTATCGAGCAAATTGAGCGTCGAAATAAGCCCCCGATATGCTTACGAGTCTTGATCGCGAGAGTTAATCGCGCGGGCCGACGTGTGCTAATCGCTCGTAAAGAATGAGCATAGAGTAAATAGCACTTCGCGTTATATCCATCGTAGCGCGACGACGAACGGAGCGGATCGCGCCACTACCTGCCCGCTTGGGCTCCGCCGCGTGAATGGCGAGCGGCCGCCGCGGCGTACGCGGCCGCGCGTCATCAAAATAAACGCCAAGGCCATACTCCAGCCTTCTAGGAAAACATCCACACTGTGTAACGGAAAGACCGAATGTTTCGTCCCTGGCAATTTCAACGGCGAAAACGAGATTAAATCACCGCGACAGGCGCGACGACGTAACTTCCCAGTTCCTTGATTTAATGTAATCAGGGTTGGGATGTAACTCGTTACTTTTTTCAGTAACTTAACTTCGTTATTAAACCAGTGAGCTTATTGTCAACCCAACTGGCAAATTTTATTTTCGCTACAACATTTCGACCTCACTTCAGGTCCTTTTCAAGTAACAATATTGCAAATCAACAAAATATAAGAGATTATTAATTATTTATTAACAGGAAAGGAAATAAATTAACGAACCAAACGAGGAAACGAGAAAAATTCATAGACAAGTCATCGTCATCCGTGGGATAGAGTCAGAAAATAAAAATAAGCGCACGTCCGCGAATATTACTTAACTTCGTTACTTTCTCTCCGTCACTTAACTCATTGTCAGTTACATTAATAGTTACTTTATATACAATATATTTTAACCCTCCACAGATTCAGCCTTGCATTACGCAATGCATAAACGCCTTTATCGACGCTTTAAAATTCAAATGCAAATTTGATATTTTCACTTTCATTGCAAGAGAGTAGCTGCAAAGTAACGATTCGTTACGTTTTGAGTACATGTAACTACAATAGTTAAATTTGTAGCGAAAAATCTGTAACTAGATACTTTTATAAAGTAAATTTCCCAAGCCTGAATGCAATCGTACAATTTTACATCTCCCAGAGCACGAAAGATTCAAGAATGGTAAGGGATGCTGGATTGATTCTGCACTTTTGCACCTTTTGCACTTAAAACTGTCTGTTTCGTGGAAACATTTGTGTAATATACAAATTAAATGGCTCACGTGTACAGATCGAAAGCAGCTTGCTATTCCGGCTAAATTAAGGAACAATATAGCATCCCTGAAACTAAGTTTGTAAGTCTAATAAAAATTAATAGTGAGCAACACACATACTGTATGTTATTTCTTATTAGACTTACAAACTTACAATTAGTTTCAGTGACGCCATATTGTTCTTTCATTTAGCCGGAATAGCGAGCTGCTTTCGATCTGTACACGTAAGTCATTTAATTTGTATATTACACAAGTGTTTCCGCGAACTGATAGTTTCTAGGTTAGAAAGGTGCAAAAGTGCAGAATCACTCCAGCATCTCCTTAAATTAATATCACATTTTTTATGGGGCGCTTGATTATTATTAAATTTCACTGAACAAAGCTTCTATAATTAACGAGTAACAGTTACGTTTTCTTATTAGCAGTCAAATATTAGCAGATTGGCGTATAATACTCTTATTTATTTTTCATATATCAAGATATATCAATTACCACATGGTACTTTGTATGCGTGCGTGTGCGAGAGACAGAATGCGTAAAATAACTGTTATTGCCGGGCTCGATGACAGATCTCGCCGTCGAGGAGAAACGCACCGCGGGGGAAAAATGCACAGCGGCGGGAGTTTCTCTGCGAAAAAGGGCCGACTTCCTCCGCGATTGCCTTCGGACGCATGCGGGATCGCGCCGGAAGCGCGCGCGGCCCGAGACCGAGGTTGCGGCGCGAGGCAGCGTGGAGGAGGAGGGAATCAAGGACGACGCGCAGGAGAGGCCTGCCAATAATAAGACTAAGTGGCGTAGGTTAATTGCCGAGATTCTCCTCCGCGCCCGGTGGTGCGAGCAACGGCGCGGAGGGGAAGGGGGGGGGGCGCGCGCGGACGTGTGAGAAAGACGAGGGAGGCGCAGCCTCCGGGGAAGATCTGCTATCTGTCGAGGTCCAGAGGGTACCCCGAGCGCAGGGCACTATCGCGCCGCGCCGCGCCTCTGCGCCTCGCCCGGCGAATTCAACCTCCGAGGGCCCCGGACCTCGCCGCCTCGTTGCTCTTCTTCCGTTTCTCCCGCTTCCTCCCGTCCCGTCTCCTCTCTCGCCGGCCTGTTTCTCTCTCTGTCTCGCGGCGAAGGAGGCGCGCACCACGTGCCCGCTTGAAAAATCAGCGAGGGCCCTAATTAATTTACATAGCGCCCGCGAAGGGCGGAAGGGACCGGAGGGGGAGACTCCTCGCGGGTTTACTACCCGTGTTACTCGGATTAATGTTGCCGATCGAATGCGGGGCTGTTAATCTTGTTAACAGCTGCAACGCTCGCCGAGGCGCGAACGAGGCTTTTTAATCGGAGGTGCCCGGTTTCTGCGGAACGGAAGTCGTCGATAACTTGCCGAAGATCGGACGCGGTCAGCGGTGTGCAATTCTATTAACGCTTCTACGCAGTCTTGATCGACGTTACGATATTTGCGCACGCAAACAAAGCTAGGAGGATCGGTATAGAATTTATAGCGACATGAAAATTTGTATATTCCTGCTGTCGATTAGTCAGTTCTAGATTTAGTACTGGCCTGAGTCCACCAGCAATAGAAGGTGAACGAAGGTGTAATTAATAAACTAAACGGCACGGGCTGTATATTATTTCTATCTTGATTGCGGTTAAGTAGAATTTTAGAGGTGGGTCATTTAGGAAAGTGCGCAGGAGGAATGGAAGGTATAAGTGATCCAATGTTCGATTGTAAAGCAAGTCGCCCCGCGGCTTAGCTGTAATTTCAAGCGAACAAGGTAACACCCATCTATTTCCGTCCTGATATTTTAACAATTTAACAGCAACTTATCGACGCCAGTCGAGCAATTAAGAAATAAAATAAGCGTAGAAACGACCTTACGGGCACTTCTTCATTATATCATAAATTCGCAACGTTTCGGCCAGCAATACTGGTTCTCTTCATGTAACAAACTTGTACCTACAAATGTAAGATTCGTCAAAATGAAAGATATAAAATTATGTCAAACGTCAGCGATCTCTCTGTGCAACGTGTCTAGTCATCGGTGCTAGAGCACAGAATGTAATATAATAAAGGAGTGCCGGCAAGGGGGGTCGTTTCTACACTTATTTTATTTCTTCATGTTCAAACTCGGCTCCTTCTCAATCATCGAGCAGCGTGACGCTCCATTTCGCGCGGGAAAGAACGAAATCCAAGACTCGGGGCATGCATATCCCGAATTCCGAGAGACGGGGGAGGACCTTGCGGGCACGGGAACTCCCAGATATCGGAGCAGATCGGGGCACTCGGCCGGGAGTCCCCTCGGCGCGGCGGGCGAGAGATCCCGGCCCCGACAATGAATACCTATTAAAACGGTGTGAACAATGCGCCGCGGGTTAGGTCGCTGCGTCTCTCGCGCGCGTGCGAGTCTCGCTCTGCGGTATCGCAGCAGCAGCAAGCAGCAGCAGCAGCAACGACGAGTATAGCGACGCAGCAGCAACGGCAGCAACAAGAGCGCTAAGTAGAAGCCCGGGGCCGCAACCTCGCGCGCGGGCCCCGGTGATATACTGCGAGATCCGCGATATCGCGCCGGTGGTAGCCAGCAGCGAGTACACGAGCGGACGAGCCCAGCATCACGGAGGTGGAGGAGGAGGTGGAGGTGGTGGAGGAGGAGGAGGAGGAGGAGGCGCCCTCCTCCGCGCGTCCTCTCAATCCGGATTCGTGCCCGTGCATTACCTTACATACGCTATTGCGCCCCCCCCCCGGCACCATTTGCCATCTCGCCCCCTCGCGTTCTCCACGCAGACCGAGGATCGGCCGTTCCCGGCTCGCGCGTGCGACCGTCGACTCGATCGCCGCGCCGTGTGACGCCCGACCTCTTCCGCTAATGGACCCTTTCCCACCCGGTCCTCCTCCGCCGTTCGCCGCTCTCTTTCGAGGGAAACGCTGTCGCGCGGTGTGCATTTAGCGCGACGGTCGTACGTCTACAGTTAATTGCCCCCGAGGGGTAAACCACTGAGGGCAAGGTGGTGTACAGATTTCGGGCATTACCAGGCATTTTTTTTTCGGCATTAGTGGGTGTTATTTGTTATTTGACCTTGCTGGGCGTTATAAAGAATCTAAAAAGATGGAAAAGATGAAACAAGATACTGAGATAAAGCAATGCCCACTGGGCATTAGTAGGCGATTAGCGAACATGATTTTGGTCAGCGTTTCACCCCTCGATTGTTCCTATTTGTGGAATCACAAGCTCTCGCTCTTTCCCGGAGGATTTTTAACGTTGGAGCGTACTGTTGGGAGAAAAATAATTTGTTGTATCAACAAGATCAACGTAATTGAAGTAAAATCGTTGAAACGGCGTCTGCATTAAGAAATGAAAAGTACAGATATTTAGTTCAATGCTTAACATT
>NW_011967046.1:149422-154704 GCF_000949405.1 Vollenhovia emeryi | reverse complement strand
CATGCAAAATGGTGTATTATTCTCCTACCACCAGAAAAACTTTTTCGGCGCGGTGTCATATGTCGCGCGTTCGCTCGCTGCGCGCCGTTCGCCCGCTCACCGCTCCCCGCTCGTCACCGTCTTTCATCGATCGATGCGTGACTCCACCTCTCGCTATCGGATCTTGAGAGATGTCAACAAATACACCATTTTGCATGTCTGCCGAGTCCGGCCTTCCGCTCCTCCGTGCACTTATTGGCTCAGACGTTTTTCTTAATTACGCGATAATAATTACGGGTTTTGTAAAATGGTATATAACTTTTCTTCTCTGTTTGACCCTACTGTCTACTATAATCTTTGGAGTGGTCCAAATCGAATCCGACACCCTGTATATTCTTGCGTGTGAAATAAAGTTTCCCTCCGTTTTGGCATCACGATATTCGACAAAAGACGATACATACTATCATTTTATTTTGGATTTTAGGATTTTTCATTTAAGATTAAAGTGTTCCTCTCTCTGTAATAAACATGATTGGCGCTATATATCGATCCTATTTTATAATACATTCAAGTGTAATAGCATTGGATCTGGAAAATTTTTCTGTGGGTGTACCGTAAAATCTTCAGCACATTCGATTTACGAAAGCTATGCTGAGGAAACCTAGAGGTGAGATACTTTTGGCCGATTAGATAAAAATGTAGGCTGAATGATAATTTTCCCGAGCATTTACGGGTGCCAAAAAAACGTGACGAGCAACCGGCTGTTCGATTAGGAATTATAAATTGGTCGCATTCTCTCGCCGGCTAATTCTGTAAGCGACTGACTGATTAGAATTAAATAACATGAGTTACAAGGTGGCGCGTTCAGACGGTCGGAAGCTCTCACCGCACGCCATCCTCGAATCCATCAGGCGGGTAAATCCCAGTCAAGGTTGCCTCGGTGCTCGCATTAAAGCCTGTTTTGTGCACTGCCATCCTCCGCGCGCGCCCGCGCGCGCCAAAAGCGGAAGACGAGTGGACAAAGAATGGCCGATGACTCGGGGCTACGATCGGTCGATATTTTAAAGACGGGGAAAAATACGAGAAAAAAAAGATGTCAGCCGCGTCAAGGGTGAGGATTGAGAAAACATTTTTCTAAACTTTATCGTTTATTTAACTTCTCCGTTGCCGAGGTTCGAAGAAAGATTAAATGGAAAGACGAGAATGCTACTCTTGATACTTCGAAATAAATTAATAATCTCGTCACGTACGCGTATCTCTCGTCTTCCACCCTTATTAATTTATTTCTCATTCTATCGAATTACCCTTGTAATTTTTCAATTAGAATTCGTACTCGAGATATACGCAATGTGCATTATACTCGCGATGATGTAGTATTGTTAGCTACACTTGTGCTTGTATGTGTATTCGCCGACGCTGTTCCGCGCCGAGGGCAAGAACGAGGGATTGGTGGGTTGAAACGAAACCGGGAGATGCGCAGGCGCTACCGAGGGTGGGTCCACTATGGATTTTCGAGGGTAGATACACCGCCGGTCGAGTTCCGGGGTGGCAGACAGCATGGGGTAGCAATGGAAGCTCCCACCGCGGGAGGGATGGTCACCCCGATAGCCGCGCGTACGAGGGTGATATATACCCCTCGAGGAGGGCGCGAGAGGGGTGGGTAAAGCTACCTGGGAGTGCTCGGCTTCGACCTTGGACCGATCCCTTCTCACGCGAGAGAGGCGATGGCAGCTAAAATGGAGCACGTTGTCTGTCGTTGCCGAAAGATGGATTACAAATGGAATGGCGCGCTCGCGACTAGTTAGCCTGTGCACTGTTAACGCATCGAGCACTTGATTAGAGCGAGAGGAAAAAAAGGCGCTCTGTCACTCGGATAATCATCTATCAATGAACAATATTGGGTGACACAAACACTGATAAAAAAAATAGCTTAATCAAAAACAAATTACTTTAATCAAGAAAATTATTCATCGGGTGGCTCCTAATAGCTTATTAACTTAAATTAAAAAACCGATAAACAAATTAAAACATGCATTGCTTTAATTTAAGTGTTTGTTAAATATCAAAGAATAGATAATTTTAAATTAAAAATTTTTATTCTAATTCTATAAAATATTTATTAAGATGTAATTTTCACCGCAAAGAAAATTGGATTTCTTATCTAACAAAGACAATTATTTTATTTAATAAATAGTATTCTGTATCTCATGAAATCTTTATTTGAATGTAGAAAATGTAACGATTGAAATGAATTTACTTAATATAATACATAGATTTACTTGAAATTTGATATTTTTATTTAAATAGAACAAATATTTACTTCAGTGACAAAAAATAATTTACTTAGTTTAAACAAATTTCTTGTCAGTGTAAGAATTGTATCATTGTAAGTTGTCAAGAAAAGGTATAGAGTGCTGACAGAGAGGCTTTAATTCTCATACAGTGACGCATGAGCCATGATGTGATAAATTATTGGAATTGTAATAATTATTCGCTGATGATATCGTCAATTACGGAAGACTTTATGTAAAGTGAATAGTATTCTAGAGTTTACGTCACGATTAAATATTATCAATGTTACAATCTTAAATTAACATACGGACAAAAAGAGCAAGAAGTTCTTCGCACGTGTGTGTGTGTGTATTGATTGATCTAAAATAAATTATGCATGCCGAAATGTCTCCATCGCAGTTAATTACATTTTACGCGTCACCGGCTTTTCGTATTCCGTGAGAGACGGGGAACCGATTTTATCGAATCAGATCCTGCAGGACGATATCGTTAGGTATCGGTCACGTGGCCGAAAAATTATGACTTGCTTTACTGTGGATAATGGCTCAGGTGCTTTTCAGGGCCCCGTTCGCGATAATTACATTCTAATGGAAAAGTGAAAATTTCGTTCCACCGGAAGTGACACGCGCAGCCGGCTGTCCGTCGCCTAAAAATAATACCTAACCGATTGTATACTTATTGTAATATAATAAGTTAATATAACAAATATGGTCCAGTCGTGTGCATCGCAACCTCAAATTAAATATCTTTTAATACAAACGCCTATACTTTTCACAAACTTTTATTAAACTAGAATAAAATACCTACTTAATTTTAATTTTATCTCCGGTATCTTCACATTTCTACTATTATATCAATTATATCAAGTATTCAAATTTATTCCGTGTTGTAAGACTGAAAATTATGTCGGCGCGTAGTTCTATTTCGAATCTAGTCACGATGTGTGACTTCCGTAAAACAACTTTAGACTGTTCATCGCGATAAATATTACCGCATGCCTCGGTGGTCGAATTGGTGAGACGCCCGCCTAGAGAGTGGGAGGTTCAGCTGAGCTAAATTTTTCGCAATAAACACCTTGGCTCTTGTATCCTTTATTACTTTGTATTCATGACTGCACGTCAGAGCCTTATGAATTTTATTTGCTTATATCAATTATATTTTTTTATACAAAACTGAAACCAGGCTAAGCTATTGCGATGCCGACGCTGGCAGTAAACAAATTGAATAATGCCTCGGGTAATAAGTTTTCCGTTGTTCTTTTACGGATTTATTTCGCGAGAGCAAATCTTTATCGAAACCTTTACAGTTGTTTATCAATTAAATTAGCGTGTCGTTACTTGCGTCGTTTCTAATGACAAATCGCGAGTGCGTATCTACTCGCCTGTCCAAAACTATCGTAAAAGCGGACGACACGCGTGAATACCGTAACACAATTGTCGCAGGCTATTACGAAAGCTATTTAACGGTCCGTAACTGACAGATCTCAACACGAGACGGGCATTGAATCTAATAAGCGACTATCTGCAGCGCGATCTGAGGCCGGTAACAATACGTTGAATTCACGGCTGCATCCGTTTACCCGGTTCGAAAAGATTCTCCCAGCGTTCATTATGCCGCGCTGAACCCGTTTAGAAAAACACTGCACATTACGGTAAAAACGCTTAACCCTGTTGGAAAATAAAAATTACGAGCAGCCGCTGTAAATTACCGCTGCCATGTAAGTATCCTTCATCACGCACCGCAGGAGGCAGGAGAACGTCGAAAAAACGTATCCTCGTTATCGTACCGCGATACGCTATTCGCGAGTAAAGTTGACATTAATCCCGCATTGAAAATTAATTATATATGCAAATGAGGCGAACTTATTATTCGAGTGCGGACAGTCAGTTTTCGCAACTTCGCGTTTTCTCTCGTAAACATGTAACAGTTATGCGAGATTTCAAACGAAATATTAAAGTTGATATACGCGCATCGTTGCATCCAGTTTAACGATAAATTCAAAAAGCCTCGCCTATATTATTCGTGTGAGTTTATCAAATTAATTCGAGGATTTGAGCAGGTATAGAAGCTGACTCTGAAATTTCATGTTATTGTTTTTTTCCTGTTTACTTCCTTCCTCGCGTAATACAAATAAGGCGAGGCCACTTAAGGAATCTCTCGCGTTTCGCGAATAAAAAGGTACGTATAACTAACTGTGTAAGGATGGGCCTGCTAATGAGTGGCGAGTACTCTTAATAAATTGCGAAAATTGCTATTTACCTAGCTCTACAAAATCATTTCTCGCGGGTCAACCATGCGTGGAGCGTGAAAACGCATTCCACGTATCGTTAGCAGCGCAGATCCCGTTTCCAGTCCACATAACGCAAAATATTCCGCGTAGGTTTACTTCGCGTACGTTTCATTGCGAAAAAAAATTCGCCGGCTCCGAAATTGGCGCGTCACAAGTGTCCACTTGCCAGCATTTTAAGTGAAACATTGTCGCACGGTGAAAAGTTACTTTGTCACCGTGGCGGATAAATGTTGGAAAATATCAGGTAAATTAACGTGATGTAAATTCGAGAAGTTAAAGACAATGTTCCGTCTATACACGGAGAATGTTTTCGTTTAAAATTTTTTCTGAAAATTAATATGACATTTCAAGAAATTTTATGAGAGGTTTCGAAATTTTACCATGCATTTTACTAGCAATTATATTTAGTGTACATTTTACTAGTAAAATCGTAATGTATGGTAAAATTTCAAAAAACTCGCAAAATTCTTCAGAGCGCCATGTTGTCCCACGATCAGATGATTTTCAGAATAAATTTCAAGAAAGATTCTCTCCGTGCATCACTACTGAGAGTTTTTAAATTTTACCACACATTTTATTAATGGAATGCGTGGTAAAATTTCAAAAAACTCTCAAAATTTTTTTAAGCGCCATGTTGTTCCACGATCACATAATTTTCAGGATAAATTTCAAGAAAGATTCTCTTTGTGCATCACTACCGAGAGCTTTTCAAAATTTACCA
>NW_011967046.1:126977-148911 GCF_000949405.1 Vollenhovia emeryi | reverse complement strand
CACATTTTATTAATGGAATGCGTGGTAAAATTTCAAAAAACTCTCAAAATTTTTTTAAGCGCCATGTTGTTCCACGATCACATAATTTTCAGGATAAATTTCAAGAAAGATTCTCTTTGTGCATCACTACCGAGAGCTTTTCAAAATTTACCATACATTTTACTAGTAGAATGTGTGGTAAAATGTCAAGAAATTCCCACAAAATTCTTCAAAGCGGCACGTTGTCCCACGATCACGTCACATGATTTTCAGGATAAATTAGAAGAAAAATTCCCTCCGCGCACAATGAGATTTTTAACAATTATAGAAACACTATCTGTCAAATGCGCGCGTATTTCAAATTGCCTCGCCAAATTTCAATTACACAGATTACTAAAAACTACTGTGCTCTTTAAGAAATCGGAATTAATATTGAATTCGCTGTCTTATCACAGCCCGCGCACGATCGTCCATCCTGCGGCGCTCGGCCTGGCCGGGAACGGGTTGCGCGCAGCGTCGGAGATCATCGGCCGCGTCTCGTCCGCCGGCGCAATTAATTTCGCAACGGCGGCGATTATAATAATTAAACTTTTAGGAAGCGCAGAGGAGTTCCGCGACGCTCTGGTTCGGGACGACTCTTCCGGCGCGGCGCTTACCGCGTATAATGGCATGCAGCCACCATGCCGTCTTCCATACGTGCTAACGTGTCTAATGCGGCGCGCGTGTAACGAGAGAACGAGATGCTTTACGCTCCCGTTAATATCACGCGCGCCCGGGAATATCACGTATAATATGCCGATTATGCCACGGATCGTACGCCATTACGTGAGGCGCGGGCTGTTGGTCGCGCCGGAGAAGATCCCGCCGATTAAGCCCCAACAGGATATGGAATTCCACGGTTCTCGATGCAAATGCAGATCAATCTTGGCGTCGACTGAGACGCTTCGATTCAGCATTTTCTCAAAGTCACTACCCCGTTGCCTCTACTTTCTGCGATTTATCGATACACCGATCTGTTCGCACCGGCGTTTATTGAAAGATCAATAAGAAGTTACGCATACGATTATCTCGTTGTATCGCGCTTATCTGCCGTGTTGCAACAAAGTGCCGGAGTAATAATTAAAGCTGCAACACGAAATTGCGATGAAAGTCAAACGGTAATGTTTTCATAATTATCATACAGCAGTTTGAAATAAATGAATGGACGAAGCAGCAAACAATAACTCGTCGTAATTCTCAAGTTCATCTTCTCCGGGGGAGTTTCTTATTACAGGAAAAAGAAACAAGCAAAGAAATACATAAAACCATCCAGTGTCTGCAAATTCGACCGTCTTTCCAATTTAACCGCCGTCGCTGTACTTTGAGGACAAAGAGAGAGAATCGTAAAAAAAGGAATTGCACTGTGCCACTAAATGCGTATTTAACCGGGCACTAAAGTGGACGCCGCAATTTTTACGTACACACCGACAGAAAGCGCCGTGTCGCGGCCAAAGTTCCGCTCTCCATTGCGGGGAAAAAGACGCGCTGCGTCGCGACGCCCGAGCCTCCCCTCGTCTAATGCGGCAGCCTTATGCGGCACCGTGGTTGCGCGCCCGCGATGCGCGTGCGATCTCTCGCACGACGCTATGTAGAGCGCGTAACTAGCGTGACAAACGGAATTATTATGCCAGCACAAGCGCGTTATCGGGATGATGCGATTCCGCGGTGCCGGAACTAATTGAGTATATAGGAGCCCGCGACATTCTATCGCGGGGCATCGCACTTTGGGCCGATCGACGCGCGGATTTGGAGCGACGCGCCGCCGCGCGATTCTGCCGCCTTCGATAAATAACGTTCACCGAGGTCTCCACGCAATTGGCAAGAATTTGTCTAACAACCGACGTCGATCGTGGAAATTTCACTGACATGCAACATTGACGCCTCTAGCATTTTGTAGCAACGAGCGCACGATTAACGCCTCTGGTTCTCGCAAAATTAGCCAGCCTCGAGCAGCCATTATTCTATCTTTATTATTTACATGCAGAAATAAGATGGAATGCCATACCAGACAAACTCACAATTACGACTTCTTATTGCCAGTAAGTAATTAACCAACGTTTGAAATTCACAATCGACATAACTGGCAAATTCTAATTGAAGAAGTTTATTGCGAGAAATGTTACCTCAGCCAGGGTTCAACCTGGACCTCCCTGCACTCTAAAAGGGCATCTGGAAAAGTCCAGGTTCAAACCTTGGCTGAGGCAATATTTTTCGCAATAAATTTCTTCAATTTGAATTTGCCAGTTGTGTGGATTATTGGTTTCTCTCTCCTACATATTAATCGAACTTTGGGATATTTTTGAAAACTTCAACCTAAGAAAAAAAATTAATCTAGAAACTCAATGTCTACCGCCACATGATCGAGCGGCGATTTTTCTCTGAAAGGACAGGATCGTAGTTTTTTAATTGGGTATACAAATATCTGAATGCTTCAGTTGAAGTTCCGACGCGCGATTTTGCGACATCCCTAAATAAAATGTATTCTACGACTCGAGATTGTATAAATGCGCGATTTAACGATGTAAAGCCATCGGCTCTTTCCCCGTATTCGCAAATTATGGGATCAGCGATTACCCATTACGCGTTATCGATGCTACTTGAGAAATTATTCCCGCCCGGGACATGATTTTCAGAGTACGAGCCGCCCATACATCAACGCGTTATCCACTTCTCGTTATCCGTCGCATTTGCCATTAAATTACACCGCATCAATTCACGACAAGCGGCAAAAACGCTCGCATCGCTCTCGCACATTTTTTCGAGAGTAATTCGCTCGTTCCCGCCCGATAAGGATGTACGTTTCGTCTAAGAGATACGTCCCTCTCGAGAGACACATTCAACACCGAACTGATTAGTGAACAATTAAAAGCTTCCAATGCTATTGCATTAAAGATGTGCACCATTATTGCACATAATTTAATGTAATGAAAACTGGGAACGCTAATTTTTCGGTCCGAGCAAGATGTACCTATACAATAGTATGTGAATTCGGTGACGGAACATAAGTTCACATATCAGATTAAACTGATTTGGCCTAAAAATTCGCATCCCCGGTTCTTATTACATTAAATCATATGCAATAATCATGCGCATCCTTAATACAATAGCGTTCATCTCCGGTGGAAGAGGACACTGTGCTCTCGCGAAATTTCAACCGGCACAGATCGAGACGAACGTTTTTGCGCATCGCGAATTTTTCGTAATTATCGAACTCGGTAGACATCGCCATTCACAATGTTCCCGAGCATGCGTGCACGCGTGCGTGCGTGCGTGCGTGCATGCGTGTGCGCGCGGAACACAAAATACAGCCTGACGCATACGAAAGTTTCGTGCCGACCGCCGGCTGCAATTGCATTCTCGACGCGCTGGACAGCGTATTGTTTGACGTCGCGGCTGAAAACCACTAATTCGGGTGTTTCGGGCATTCGGCCGGCACTCGGCGCGGCATATGGCCGATTGTTCGGCACAGGATGTCGAAAGTTGTTCCGCTGCCAAAGTCACTTTCTTTCCTTCTGGCCGATACTTACGAAACTCTACGTCCAGCTCCAGGTCCGATG
Source organism: Vollenhovia emeryi (assembly GCF_000949405.1). Lineage (NCBI taxonomy): Eukaryota > Metazoa > Arthropoda > Insecta > Hymenoptera > Formicidae > Vollenhovia > Vollenhovia emeryi. The sequence goes on along the minus strand of NW_011967046.1, from coordinate 145,336 downwards.
CGTTTCCGTTGGGCTGTTTTCTTTTTATCGACGCAACACGACGAAAGAATAGACGGGTCTGCTGTATGCCCCGGCGTGTTATTTTGTGCCCGGAAAAACGCGCGCAAAATGGATCTCGCGTTGTAAAATCGCGTAAAATTCCTTGTCGTAAGTAAAAACGACCAAGGCGACGGCGTTTCTTAAATCAAAATTTCACAATTCGGAATTTGCATCGCAATATCTCCACTCGTGGGGCACGTGAGAGAAAAATAGAAACACTTTTATTATGCAAATCGAACCCAAGCTATCGATTGAGTCCCACTTGGAAGTTCATCGGATCAGCCGCTGTTGAGTTCCGAAAATCTGAGGGCCTGTCAACTCGCGTACTCGCGTAAACTACACGGTCGGACTCGCGCGTAAACTACACTATCGCGTCTCGTGATATATCAAGAAGGTGCGATAAATTAATTATCGATTTCGGTAACCGATTAATAAAATACTAGAAAGTAAATCGGACGTTATTTCACAGGGCATCGCGCCCTGCAGGATAAAAAGTCGGTAGAAACGCCGCGCGTTGATCACAGTCGGATGTGAAGGGCGAACAAAAAAAAGGCGATTTCCGGTATCTCTCCTCCGCAATTCTCGCGATCAATCACATTCGAGTTACGGCGCTCACGTAAGAAAAAAGGGCGTAGTAGACGAGCGATAGGTGAGAGAGAAAAAAATGAGAAAGGCTACTGGATATTCTTGATAGGGTAACGGTAGGATAAATTAAAGTCAGATTAGGGCAGCTTCAGAACACGGCCGTGCGCCTACCTGGAGCACACTTAAAAAGTCATTAGCAGATATTGGGCTGTGCCCATTTCTCCCACGCTCCGCGTTCGGCAACGAGATTTGTAATTCTCCCCGTGTGCGCTTCCTGAGCGAAAATACTATTCCCGCATGAGACAGCGAAATAATCCAATACTTATCGATGCTCACTCGAATCTATCATTCGAGAATCTCTTTTTATTTAACGTAAGATGCGACGTTCGTTCTACCTGCGTAACTTGGTTTGAGAAAAACAATTTCGAATTACATTTCAACGGCTTCTCGCCGAGCTCTTTCAAAACATTTTCTTAATAAGTAAATAGATTTACGTAAAATTATTTTCTTTACTGAAATAAATATTTATTCTATTGAAATAAAAATATCAAATTTCAAGTAAATCTGTATATTATATTAAGTAAATTAACTTAAATCATTACATTTCCTATATTCGACTAAAGATTTCATGAGATAGAGAATACTATTTATTAAACGAAATCATTGTTTTTGTCAAATAAGAAATCCAATTTTCCTCGCTGTAAAACTTATATCATAGTAAACATTTTATAGAATTACAGGAACAGTTTTTTCAATTTAAAATCATCTGCTGTTTGATATTTAATAAATACTTAAATTTAAAAAATGCATGTTTTAATTTGTTTATTATTTTGTAAATTTAAGTTAATAAGCTATTAGGAGCCTAATGAATAATTTTCTTGAGTAAAGTAATATTTTTTTGGATTAAGATATTCCTTTATCAGTGCAGTAACAATTCATAAAATACCAAACGAAAAAATTATATGCCGCACACTTTTAAAAAAGTATGTAAAATTACATACGTAATACGTGTAGAGTTTACACTATTAATAACGGAAATATATAAATTTATGTACTTTTACAAAAAAAATTTTTACTCTTGGTTGTGCAAATACCTGTTTATACATTATGAAAAATGACAAAAAATTGTAAAATGTACACAGTTAAAAGCAAACAGTGTATTTATCATGTAAGGTAATAATTTTACCTACAAGGTGTAAATTTACTGACGTATGTAAATATACAGCTTTAATAGATAGTAATTTTTGTACAGTGCACAAAGCGATCAGTGTACATACAAGAGGTTCATTAAGCCACCTGCTTTCTCACGACACGCCGGGGAGAAGAGGTTGAAGATCACTGAAACGAAGCCTCCCCTGCATTTGGATGCAGTCCACGAATCGTTCGTTAGATACCACTGATTTAAATTCTGCGATGGCAGCTATCGAAAAGACGAGTGATCCCAAGAAGGGCTTGAGGCCGAACCGCTCAAGAGCAGCACCCGAATACCTGAATACATTACGCGATGGAATGCTAATTGCAAGGCATTTATTACGCTTATACGTTAATCACCGGATCCCCGATTTCGCGTAAATCTTTTCCTCTCGCATTTGCGAGTCGAATTTTTCTCGGGTGTATTACCCACAGAAAAAAATTTCCGGATTCAATGCTGTTACACTTCAACGTGTCGTAAAATAGGACCGACAAAGCGCCAATCATATTTATTATAGAAAAACGAATGTTTTAATCTTAAATGAAAAATTCTAAAATCTAGAATAAAGTGATACTATGTATCGTCTTTTATCGAACATCGTGGTGCCAAGATGGAGGGAAAATTTATACTAAACGCAAGAATATATAAACTTACATTTATATAAGTAACTCTTGTCTCAATATAGTAAATTAATCTTTTTTAATTAGGTAGAGGAGAACAAGAATTATTGATTTTATTTTGATACTAAATGAGGTTGTGAGAAATGCGTCGAGAATACTTTTGTCTTAGTAACAGAAAACCTTACCGAGGGTGTATATTTACAGATATACAGGGTGTCCTGAAATTCGCGAATCAAAATACCATAGCAAGAAAGTCGTCGAAAAAATAAATTAAAAAGTTATTTGCCATTTTTCGTTCCGAGCAGTAGTTTTTTTTAGATAAAAAGGTTCAAAACAGGCCAATCGTCGCGTCAATAGTGTTAATGCACTAGAACTATCAACGCGCGACTCACGGACAGGTTTCCGTTCAACCGTAGTGTATGATTGGCCTGTTTTGAACCTTTTTATCTAAAAAAAAACTACTGCTCGGAACGAAAAATAGCAAATAACTTTTTAATTTATTTTTTCGACGACTTTCTTGCTATGATATTTTGATTCGCGAATTTCAGGACACCCTGTATGTAACTGAGCAATTATAAATAATAAGTTTGTGATATCAGCCACGCATTCGCGATAACGAAATCGCCTCTGGTATGAACGTTGCTGAATTTGGGGCAAGAATTATATTCGACTTTTCGTATCTACACGGAGAGAATTTTCTCCTAAAATGTATCCAGAAAACCATGCAATTATAAAACAACATAGTGCTTCGAAGAGTTTATAACAGTTTGTGAAATTTTACCGTACATTTTACCGGTCATTTCTTAGAAACGCCATGTTGTTCCACAATTACATGATTCCCTCAGGTTTTAAGAGAAAATTCTCTCCGCGTACAGATACCCGAATGTTGAAGTTGCAACAATCTATGTTACGTTTAAAGCCAATACAACGATCTAAATTTGCTTGCTAGTAATTAAAGAGTCGACTTAAGTTGTTCTGTCATATACGACAAAAGCTAAATCGAAAACTTCATAATCACATTCTACGGATCCATAAAATGTATACTTTAAATCATATAGTTTGGTCCATAAATACGTAAATGTTTAATTTTAAAACTTTGAATGTAAAATTTCTATATTATACTTGAGTCGTTCTTTCACTAAACTCCTCAATTGCACTTCTTTTAAGACCCACGTTATTGTAAATTCACAGATCGTTTAAAAGATCTCAATCACAGGTTTATGCGATCGCTTGGACGTATCTGGACGGGCTTATCGGCAAATCCACCATCGAGGCGCGAGAGAGTTACAGCAGATATGCCGATTTACGCAGCAGCGGGCGGCGAGTTGATTATTGCAGAAATCGAAGATATCACGGCGTGGAGATCGGCGCTCAATTCCGTACAATTAACGAAGATCCGTGAGGCCTCTCCGCTGAACGTCCCACGCCTTCTTGGCTTTGTTTACGATGCCTACACCGGCGACGTTATTCCCTCCTCTGATCCCTATCGGCCATTTCTCGCCACGCCACGACACCACGATTTTGCACGGATTTCCGCCAATACGATTTCGCAAACGTGCAACGGTACAATGTGAAAATTTAGCGCGCGGGGAGGATTTTCTTTTCAAATTTATCCTGGAAATTATGTAATCGCGAGACAGCACGGCATTTGAAAGAATTGTATGGAAGCTTTTGTAAATTTTACCACACATTTTGCTGGTAAATTTCAAAAGACTCTTATAAAGTTGTTCAAAATGCCATCTTGTCCTACACGACTTTCAGGATAAATTTTAAGAGAAAATTCTCTCCGCGTGTGAAATGCAATTTTATCATACTGAATGCCACCGCTCGTTGCTAGGCGAAAACTATAAGGGAAGCAATAATCTCTCTCCAGTAATGGCTTTGGAATCTATTCTTTCTATTATAGAAACTCTCTCGGAGTGAAAATGCACCATATTTACTCGGGTACTCATTTATATCTTATTTCTAAATCGTGGCGATAATCGGCTGTAATTGTTGTAATATCGCTTGAAAAGAACGGACTCCAGATAAAATAATTGGCATCGTACGTTCGCAACCAAAGCGAATAAAATAATTCGCATGAAAAATTAAGGTATTTAAAATTAAAATAGAGTGCTAAACTGTGCAGCTTGTTAGATAGAATTACACGTTCTAATTGTTTCGATATCAGAGGCATCTATTACTTAGAAATCATTAATTCGCTGCGCGTCCGTCAAACTTTCTTTTCCGGCAAATTGGTAGAAAGCCACTCCTGATTCGTCTAGCGTCGCTGTGTTCGCATTTAATTTGGAGAAATATGAAATATCGTTCGCGCAAAAATAAATCCTTCGGCCAAGAATTCAATTTTCTAGGAACACGTGCGTATATTAAACGCGCAAGTTAATTTATTAAAACCGGCTTTTTAAACGGTTGTTGTTATGAATTCGAAACAGCGAGTATGCATATTTCGAAGGCATCAAAGGAAAATAAAGTAGAAAAATATACAAAACGCACAAATCCGTGCAAATCGATACGTGAGATGCTGACACGACATGCGAATTTTATCCACCGGGGCGTCTAAGTTGAACGGTAAAAACTGATAGATTTCTCGAAATCGATAAATTTGTCGCGCGCGGATCTCCAATCAGATATAGTGGCGCACGAGTCGACTTCGTTATTTCTTTAGAGAATAGACAGCCTCCGTGTTTGCGGTGGACGGTTAATGAATTGCCTTTTTCCCTGAACCGCCTGTCGCCAGTACGATGCTCGCTCACGGCCCAGTCACCTCGAAGTGGCTGGCCATCGAAAACAATTAACATGCCTCAGTGGCCGAGTCGGAGACGCCCGCCTAGAGCGTAGGGAAGTCCAGGTTCAAAGACTGAGATAATATTTTTCGCAATGAATTTTCTGTATTGTTAAAAAATGCCAGATGTGCTCAAGAGACTGACGTTGAAAGCAATTAATTTACGCCGCGAGTCCATCGCATCGAACCGCTCCAAGATTCGACAAACGTAAAATCTGCAGCGCTCAACCAACGAGTTACGCGAATTTAGAGTCATCGGATTCGTTCCTGTTGCTTCTAGTACAATTAGCAACATTAGTCGCACCGCCAACATAATCCCCGCATTGATTTTAGAACCAGTCTAGTGAACACTGATACAAGCTTATAAAGATTTGTTCTTTTCATTTTTAATTACATTAAAAAGTGATTGATTTTCTTTTACAAAAGCTTTCTTGAAAGAAATTATACGTGTGTCATTATGACATCACATAGAAATTAAATTAATATTGTTGCAACGATAGAACAATGGAATCGTCCGAAAAAAGAAACTTAATTGCAGCGCAAGCTCACTCGTGCAAATAATAGTAATTAAAACTTTTTAATTGCTTTATATAATGAAGGGCTGAGAGAAACACAAGCTCCAAGCCGGAGTTTTCCATTCCACAAGCAACGAAAGAAGCTTCGTTGCACCACCGCGTTACAAATCTGTTCTAGCCAGTTTCTTTCCTCTTCTCTTATTCTCTCTCTCTCTTCCTCTCGTATGATCACACGACGGTATACCGAATTTCGAATTTCGATCGGGAGAATTTATGGCGACGCGTTCGCACGCGGGGTTAGCGCCGATCCCTAGTAGCTGTCCGTGGGTTTGGTTTGGAGAGAGAGAGACAGAGAGAGAGAGAGAGAGAGAGAGAAGGGGGTGAGAGCAGTTCTGCACCCATCGGGTTTTTCGGCAGTCGGAAGATTTGTGGAGCCCGCGTTCGAGACGATTTAGATGTTCATTTAATTTAGTCCTCGGCCCGCAGTCGGCCACCGTGGGCCAGGCGGGACGCGCGCGCTGCCATTAAGGGCACCGTGGAGAAAAGGAACACCGGGATGTAATTTATATACACGTGTTCATGTTTCATTAAAATAATGTATCGGCCGGTCGCGGCCGCGGCATTAATTTGTGCCCCGGCGCGCTCGATAATTATTAAATCACTTGTATATTGGGCCCGCGGTGCCAGGGAATTTTTCGCGTGTCTACGAGCTCGCTTTTAACATTAATTTATTGTTATGTAAGACTTAACTCATTTAGGGTCTCCATATATAGATATATGTGCATGTGTATATCAAGGATCCTCGACGAAGCTCGAATAAATTGTCCGTTTCTACAGCGCGTAATATCGCGATTTAATTTCATTAAATAAAAGTCAGCTGCCCGTTTTATTATTCAGGGAAATCGGACTTGATGAAATTAGAAATAAACGTTGTTCGTTAAAATTCGCAACACTGACGTCTAAAGTTGCCTGATTACTGCACAATCTTTGTTTAAGTTTACCTTGAAAATCACGGGACAACGTGGCATTTTGAAGAACTTTATGGGATTTTTTTAAATTTCACCATTTCACTAGTAAAAAGTATGACAAAGCTTTCATAAAATTTTTCGAAATGCCGCGTCGTTCCACGATCGCGCGACTTTCAGGATAAATTTTAAGAGCAAATTCTCTCCGTGAGCGAGTAACGGTAAGGCGAGATACGAGATAAGTGAAGTCGAAAGGTTAAGGGGTGACCGAGTTGTTAAATCCATACGCCCACGTTAAATTGTTTCACGCATATTTTTTTGTTACGCGGTGCTCGCAGCGGGAATTTCATTTCCGCGGGCTCCTGCAAAAGAAAAGGATGAGATACAAAGATCGGGGTTTAAGCCGACTCCGTCCTCCTTTGTAATCACGCGGAATAATTACTTCGGATGATATATAATACGCCGTGTACGCGTGATTTATTACGCATCACAGCTCTCTAATCACCGTGCAGTACTTAGCGCCGGTCCAGCGGTCGTCCCCCAAATAAAACGCGCGCGATACTGAGGCGGTTAACCCCAGCATTATCAAAGTATTTCCTGTAACAGTAAACACGTACCTCGCGTGTAAAATATGTATATAAAATCGCATTTCGATCTTTGTAGGCCAAAACGGTGTGAAAAGCACCGGATCAGCGGTCGTCGCCCAAGTAAAACCCGCGCGATATAGAGGCGCTAACCCCAGCATTATCAAAGTATTTCCTATAACAGTAAATACATATCTTGTAAAATATGTATTAATAAAATCGCGTTTCATCTTTGCGGCCTAAAACGGTATGAAAATACTCAAGCGTGAGTTTGCCGTACGCGAGTATCTTCGTCATACGTTTCCTTTTACATTTCGTCAAATAGCAGCTTTTCTCACGGAGTAGCAGGGTCGAAATTCTATTATGTATATAGTAGAACCTAAGAGTAAAAGAGGTCGAACTGCAAGTACAAAGTTTACTCCTACTTTAAAACCGATAGTGTCGGAAATTTCTACTTTTGCCAATTTAGCATTAAAGTGGGCCCTTTTAAGTAGGAGCTAAAGTAAATTTTTAGAATTAAAGATTGCAAGGAGGAGTAAAAATATAATCAAAGCAGGTTATCGCTGGATCTATATAGATCAGCTAAGTGGGTGTAAATTATCCTTAAAAGTGTCAAAATAGTACCAAAATTTCGACTCGGGTAGGTTCGCAGACAAAAATTAGATTAATGTTCGGAGGTGGCGATTTCAAATGACCGAAGACGCCAACCAACATTGTAACGGTGTAACGCCATGCGTATCATCAATGATCACGAGAGCCAATGGTTCGGAAATTGATATACACCTACGTGTACACCTACGGTCATCGAGTAGCCGCCGCGGCTGAAAATGAACCAGGCGTGCGGTCATATTATGTACATTTCGATGAGTACGAGAAGCGGTCGCGAGGCCGCACGATTCAGAAAGTGGTGTCGTTAGTCAAGCAATCCTTAGAAGTCAACAGGTGCAAAGTGGGGCACCGGCATTCAAGCACAGACGCGGCATATGTACGACAATCGGCAACGTGCACTCTGCACTCGGGCGAACCGCGAACGCGAACTCGTTTCGAACGAACGAAACGTACGAGTGAAGGAAAAATTCCCGTTCAATAGGATCTATCTATTCCAGATGACAGGAATAACCCGAAATCAATTCGCACGTGTAGACATCGATTGGACAACTTCTGAGTTGCGGTCGTAAAACTATCTCCTTAATATCTCGATTTGATTAACGAAATTAACGGAGAGTGACTTCATATTAAGGGGATGCTGGAGTGGTTTGATTTACCGACGGAGTCGCGTATAGTTTTTGCGTTTGTAAATCTTACTATTACCTTTTACGTACAGAATAATACCAGAGCGGCTTGTAGACTGCACAGTGGAACATTTTCATATAGAAAACATTGAGGTTTGAAGTCTAATTCGTATCGCATTATGTCTTTGAAAATTTTCATATCTCTCCTCCTCTTTCTCTCTCTGAAAATATCATATCAATCTCGTACCTCCTTTCCTATCTTATTCTCCTCTCTCGCTCACTCGAATGCAAAAGAACACTCCGCGGCCTCGGATTTGCAGGATGCCGAGCGCGGCTAGTATCATCGGAGAAATGAACCAGCGAACGTAAGTTATACGTGCCGCTGTATTTACTAATTGCATATTTCGTACATGCTATAAAACGCCAGCAAGCTGAAATTTATTTGTTGCCTTGTATGCGCGAATCAGTGCGATTTGTATAATAAAATCGAACGAGATACGCGGTTATACATTAAATCACACGCGGCGATTAGCACGGGACTCGTTTGCTCGTACATACGAGAGAAGTAGAATTAGGTGAATCCACGCAAACCGGTTCGTTTCACCGCCGAGCGCGTATTACCCATCTTTCGCTTATTGAATTACGAATAGTGCCTCTATATCGGCGTAATTACTAACCGCGGTCTTGTTAAGTATACCATTAATGATAGTCGAGAAGCCGCGCATATGTAAATATGACATTCGTTTAATTAATTATCGGCCGATCTGATCTGATTATCCGGTAATAACACAATCATGGGGACAAGCGTTACTTTCTATTAATTAGGCAATCCATTGTCACGTGGAGCCAATCGCGAAATGTACTACCACGAAATGGAATGATAGGAACCTGAGGATAACAGTTTTTTCTTATCTATTCTACCCACTTTTGAGTCAACGTGGTACTTGAAATCTTGCCGAAATTTCTGGGGACTATATCTTGCAAAACGATTTAGAGATATTTAGAGACAGAAACACGGAGAGAATTTTCTTTTAAAATTTAAGCTGAAAGTGTAACCGTGAGACAACACATTTCGAGGAAGCTTATGACAGTCCTTTGAAACTTTATCGTGCATTTTACTGGTATAGTAAAATTTCCAAAACTCTCATAAAGTTCTTCGAAATGCGCGACTACATGATTTTTTTTCAGGATAAATTAAAAAAGTTCTCTCCGTGTAGAAGCGTTTAATTAGAAACAATCCTGCGATTTCGAAACGCAAATTCTCTTGAAAACTTGTAGCTCTCGCCGTACATTGAGTGAATTTTCATAATTTCATTATACCCTCCCGTTAAAATACCGCGCGCGCGCAAAAAAAAATATTAATCTACGTGTCCACTTGAATTCGATTATATTGCCGTGATCATTAGAGTTCACCGAAAGTCTGCGAAATAAACGGGAATGGAAATAAAACGAAATGAAGCGCGGCGAGGATAAAGTGGCCTCGTGAATCTTCTGTACAACGTGTGAAATTCATCCCATGTTTTCTTCTTCGTTCTAAACGCGATAATGAAGAGATCGTCGAGACACGCAGTTCTTAATCAATTCCTCGACGATTCCTCCGTACACACGCACACGCGGCACGGTACGGGCTTAGCGCTACCGAATTCGTGTGACATAGTACAAGCAATCCCGAACACGAACGTTCTGTTCGACGTGGAAGAGAGCAAAAAGCAAATCGTGGCTGACCTAAGCGGGGACGCGGAGGTTGAGGGACGAAAAGGGTAAAAGAGAACGATCTCAAATCCATTTATCGGGTGTTGGCCCCTTGCTTGTCGGCCTTTCACCGCCGAAGATTAGTGGTCCCGGTCTTTCCTCTCGCGTCCAACTTCCTTCTCGTTCTTCCTATTTTCTTCAGCTGCGGTTTTTAAAAAAATTTTTAGAATTACACCAATAAAGCCTGCACGGAGAAAAAACCTTTTTCTTAAAATGTATCCGAAAAATCATGTGATCGTGGGCCAACGTGGCATTTCGAGGAATTTTACGAGAGCGTTTTGAGATTTTACCGTACATTTTACTAGTAATTATACCTCGTGTACCTTTTACTAGTAGAACGTATGATAAAATTTCAAAAAATTATCAGAACGGTCGTCAAAATGCCATCTCTTCAAATTCAGGTCTTCAAATGTTGTCCCACGATTACACGATTTTCAGGGTAAATTTGAAGAGGACATTTTCCCCGTGTGGAATTTTCTTTCGCGGCAACGTCAAATTCCTCGTTTAGTTACTGCAAATGTGCGGTATCCGCGACAGCGAGAAGAATTTCAATGAACAAGTAAGCAAATGGGAAAAAGTTAGCGTCAAAAGATGTTGCGGTCACCGGTAACAACGAGTTCGCTTCGGTGAAACTTTTGGTTGGCAGCAGACGGGGGGATAAAAAATGATGAAACGGTGAAGCACGCAAAAATTACACGTGAAACATGTAGCATGAATTATGTGACATTCGCTCGCTTATTAATAAATAATGCCAATAACGGGCGAGCTCGCAAAACGCGCGGTTCGCGAAAGAAAATAAAAAGGGGGGGGGAGGGACCGTAATTACACTTAATTAATTTTCCGCTGACCGGCGACACGACGTGCGTCCTCCGCCGACAGAAAAACTGGAATAAATAAGAAGGACCGCTTGTATCGCGCGCCGACTGGAATTCGCAGGTGTCAAGGCGAAGTGAGATACGTTTCGGACGTTACCGGGCCCACTTCTCTATCAACGCGCGCCTCCGTGATGCGTGGGTATACATGAACAACGACCGAAAGTGCCCGTTCCCGGTGACTACCGTGGATGTAAATGTCCTACGCGCCGCATTAACATACGTCCCCGCGGGCTCATTAAGGGCGAAATTAATTATCTAATGGAATCGTTTCAGCGCTACGCCGGGGGATCCCCCCGCGCGTCCTCTCCCTCGCCCCCGGATACGGAAAAGCCGCGTCCGTCCGACGCGGAATTTATCGCCGGGCACACCGGATGTCGCGCCAGAGTCGGCTGAAAAAGTGCGCCTTCAGAAAACATAATTCTCTCTTTCAAACGTATATCATAAAATAAATTCCATCCCGTTCGTCTTCCGTTGGTACGTGGCTTTAGTAGTCGCGGTCCTCTCGTCCCTCAAGAACGTTGATGCAATAACCCAGGGTTGGGAAAGTTACTTTATAAAAGTGTCTAGTTACAGTTACAGTTACTCAAAAAGTAACGAATCGTTACCTTTGAAGTTACTTTCTTACAATGAAAATAAAAATATCGAATCTGCATTTGAATTGTGAAGCATCGATCGAGGCGTTTATGTGCAAATGCAAGGCCTAATGCAATCTGTGGAGATTTACAAAATATATTAAGTAACTACTAAATTAGTTACTAACCGAGTTAAGTTACAGTTACAGACGGAGAGGAAGAAACGAAGTTAAGTTAGAGTCACCAAAAAAAAAAGTAACTGTAACTTCGTTACAAGTGAGTTACTTTTCAACCCCGCAATAAACTCGAAACGCGAGGGATTATTTTCGATCTCGTCCTCGTACAATGTGCGCGCGAATCTCGTTTCTCGCCTTTGCGAAAACCATCATCTCGGCGGCGATAAAGGAAGACGCAGGGCTGACCGAGCTCGACCCCGATCAACGCTGGCGTTATCACGCGCCAAGCGCTGCGCGCGATCGCGTAAGGTGATCGACGAGAGGGTGGAGAAGGCGAGAAAACGCTACGAAGACTTAGAGGAGCAATTATCCTAATGGATGCAAGTCGCGCCCCGATCCCTGCACCGGGCATGGTAATGAGCCGATATCACCGCATACCAGGACCTTGTATCCTCCCAGTTCGGTCCCGGAGCTGATCGGAGGGAAGGCACCGGGGAAGAGGCACCTCTCCCTCCGGCTCCACCGCCCACCCTTTTTCTTCCTCTCGCCTATCTCCCTTCGTATCGTGCGGATCCTCCCGTTTCGCTTCCCCCCCCCCCCCCTCCCTCACCGGAATCCAGTCGGACACGAAATTCGCGGACCACGGTTCGCACCTTAAACGCACGACCGTGTTCACACTTTCGTCGCGCGCATACGGGGACAGATAACGCGGTGGACGTCTAACTGCCTCGCCGCTGTTGCCCCTGATTGTGTCCCCGCCGTTGTTTTTCGGCCGGAGTTCATTCGCACGACGAGAGGGCGTATCTTCGTCGGGGCGCGTCGCGATCAATCGGCACGAACGCATCTCGCGCTAAATTCTACGTAGATAAATTTCAACAACCTTTGTATAACAATTGCGTAACGCTGGATCGAAACACTTTCGTCTCTTTGCATATAGCGGTTGGTTGCACTGAGCGCGCACTGAGTGCACAACAATAAGCCTTGTTTCCAGTCTCAGTTCTTATATTTAAATATCTTAAATACCTCTTGCAATATTTCTTACCCAGAAAAACGGATCATTTTTTGACTAAATACTCTTTGAACATGTATTTAAGACAAAGTTAAGTATAAGAACTGACTACAAACAAGCCTCAGTGTGCACTCAGTGCGCACGAGTGCAAATAACCGAATTCGCTAATAATTTATAAGCAGACTCTTTTCTCTTTTGTCGACACAAAATAACTTAATAGTCACGTAATTGCGAAATTGCGCTACTACGTCTCGTGAAACGGTGTAAACATTTGGAATTTTCATATCTCTGCAACAAGAAATAACTTATTGTTTTTATCCAATACCTTTTTTGGGATGTAGCACGGAAATGAATTCGGATTTCCATACCAATACGCAGTGGCAGATACGTGCATTAACGGTGGAATTGATAGACGAAAAGGGGAACGATGAGCGTGAAAAAATGAAATCGCAATCGGCTAAATACTTGAAGTGACTTCGCACTTGTCTCCCGGCACAATGGGATTATCAGATCCATTCTTAGAAGGTGTTTAGCAGCGCAACAGAGGCATCACGACACCGTGACCCCCGCTGCTCACGTACCTGCTACACGCTGGTACCTGCCACGTTTCGAGCCGCCAATGACTCGCTCACGATTCTCTGAACCTTCGACTTAGCTCATCAAGAGCAAGCTGATAATCGTGCATGGTTTAAACATTTCCCCGTGGAAACGCCACCATGGAAAATGTCTTTTATAGTAGACACTTGCTAAGTAATATATTTATTATCACCCATTTATAAATTGAAACTTTATAATTTATGATACTCGGGGAGAAAGAATTTGCTGGCACATCTGGTACTCTCGTAATAAATGCTGTTTGTTTACGAACGGTAGAAAAGTTTCTTAAAAATATAATTTTTATTTGCTAAAATCTAAACTGAGTTGCGCTTATTAATTTTACCAAATTCGCAAATTATTTCCACATGATAACAAATTGTTTTTGTTGCAGTAGAAAAATGCATTTGCCAGAGATGACCTCTTATTAGCAGCAAATGAAATTTGCGTGTTTCAGGGAAACAGATTTAATTAGCAAAATTGTCCAACAACACAGGTTTCGCTATAATAATTGGTTATGCTAGCGTGGTTTGATTTACCATGCAATAGAACTAACGGTCTTTCCGCGGCAGTAAAATTATTTCTTCCTACATACAAGATAATTGCAAATCAAGTCAAATGAATAAAACTGCAGCGAATACACGACGACCTCGGAAATTTCGGGTATTGAAAATGGAAAGGGCACAAAGGAGCCCGCAAGAGACGGGGGCTCTCACGAGGGGAGCAAGGACGCGAATAAACTGCGGACAATACGCGCGTCTCAGGAGCTTTCGTACGTGCAGCAGGTGCATCGATTGAAACGCGAACCAGTTAAAGGGTGCAACCTAATCTGGGATAAGCAGAACTCTGGCAGACGTACGACTGCGTGAACTTTTACACAATAGCTTCTATCGCTATCCGCCTCCGGTGCTATCGTTTACCCCTGATCTTCGTTGGGATTCGGATTCGGCGACGGTGTCGTTTTCCACCCGCTCACGGGAACAAACAGGTACGATTGACGCGAACTCGTACGAATTTGCGGCGTGGCGAGCCAATCGAGTGACTTAAAATATTTCCGGGAGAAACGACGGAGCCGCCAAGTGTTGCATGTCGACGCGATAATCGTGCCACGCCGGTGCGGCGCCCGTGGGTCATCTCTTACAGCTAATTGTTACACGTTGATACGATTTATCGTTAACGTATTAATATTTATAATAATATGATAATTACATTGAGAGAAAAAGTCTTAAAAAATTTATTTGTGGCATACATTGTTTATTTCACCAAAATAAACATTATTCAATGAAATAAACATTATATGCTACAAATAAATTTTCACAGATTTTTGTTCAGTGTACAAATACACAATAATGTATTAATATTTATCACAACAAAGCCCGAATCTTTATATACTCATTTTTCATGGGGAAATACATATAAAATATATACGCATGTATTTTTTATTTACGAGCTCGCCTAACTGCTGCAGTCCATTGTTTTTGTCTTCCGAGTACATCTCTTTTTTCAATTGTAAATAATTTTATTATATTATGAATATTAAAGTAGCGCGGGGGCTTTTAAGTATAATTTTACATAAATTAAGATAATCGCTTAATGATAAATTGAATACAATAATGAGAAGTGCAAAATTAAAGGAAAAATTAAATGTATATACGGGTATGGATTTCTGAAGTTAAAACGCGAAGATCAAGTGAAAGAAATCGTAGATACAAAATTGATTCTTACATCAATTCTTACATCAATCAAGTAGGTATTGTATTATGTGGCGCACCAAGCACCAAACTTGTTTATAATCTTCGCACACAGTACCCTCTATAAGTTTGGAAACACTTTATGAAAGTGTGTAATATGAAAGAAATACATAATAAAATCGATGCATTTTGCTTTGTAAGTGTTTACTTAACTAAAGAAAACTAAGATACATACGTACATACGATAAATTTTTAATAAAGATTTAAATAAAATTTTATTTTCCCCAAAGTAACCAATTTTTGCTTTAACGACCACCTTGCGCACTCGCGGCATGCGATGGATTAACTTTTCCAGAGATTCAGTCGGAATACGTTTCTATTCTAGCTAGAGAATCTCCCAGAGATGCATTTCACTCGTATTTCGCTCTTTAAATTTTAAATTCGCTCTTTAAATCTTTATTAAATGCTTGTCGTATGTACACTGAAAAAAATTTCTGGTTGAATATGGACGAATTAGATAATTCCTTTAGGATTTACCAGAATTCCTTTAGGATTTACCAGAATTTCTGTAGGATTACAGGAATTCTGGTAAATCCTAAAAGAATTCTGGTAAATCCTAAAGGAATTATCTGATTCGTCCATATTCAACCAGAAATTTTTTTCAGTGTACGTATGTATCTTCGTTTTCATTTTCTTTAGTTAAATAAACTTACAAAGCAAAATACATCGATTTCATTATGCACATTTTTATAAAGTTCTTCCAAACTTATGGAGGGTACTGTACGTCCAATTAGTTCTAAATAATAATGTATTTCGAGACAGTGGCACAACTCATATCGACATCTGTGCCAAACGTTATCAGCCGTCGCCAAAGACACCCGACACCTTCCCTGGTGTGCTTTATTAAATCCTAAAATCACCACTGTTTCCTTAAAAGCTAATCCCGGCTCGTAAAACGAGCGGATTGCGGTTCACCGAGGGCAACCCAAAGCATCGAGTCACCCCCGAGCAAACAAATTAGATCATACGCCTCGAATGATACGCAGGGGTGCCCAACATTCCGCGAGCGTCAGTTTAAACTGCAAGACGCGCGACAACTACCTGAGCGAATTGCGAGCGAATAGAACCTTTTCGGTAAAAAAAAACCGCGAAGGTAAAGTGCGTAAAGTTGTGTCGCCCGGATCTTTATTTCCCTCCGTCGCGTTCGTGTCTCTCGTGTCTGTTCCTCAACGTGCGCTGAACGCGTTGCGATCGAACCCGCGAAAAATCGCGTCGCTAATGATCGCGACTGATGGAACGTTTCAAAGGCACTTTTCCGGAAAGCAATCGCGCAATCGGGCGTGGCTTGCTCATCGTCAATCCGGCCGCGGGCAGGCCGGATTGGCGGGATGGCAAACGAGATTATTCTGATCCCGAATCCAACAAACTCAGACCGATGCCTGCTAACCGCGGCTCTTCCGCACTCGTACAATTGGAATAATCCGATAGTTCATTGGCATCGTTGCCGGGCTTACACGGCCGACGTATCCCGCGTGTGCATTGTTTTGTTAGAGACGTCATCAGCGCGGGCGTATCGAGTTTGAGACCCGCTAGCTGGCTTATATAACGCGGATTAGTTTAACGGAAGACCGAGAAATGTCGTGCTGATCAAAAGGGTTGTTTCGCACGCGGATTGAAAGAGCCACGAGAAACTGCGATGACAGGTGCGCGTTCCCCTTTGACATTTGAAGGCGCCTTCACCGACCGGATCGAAAAATTTTATCGCGATAATAAGATAAATTGAGATACACTTGGATTGAAACGTACACTTTTTACATTTTTGCTAGGGTTAATTTAGAAGGGACGTTGAAAAAGATTTTCTACAAAAACACTGTAATTATTTCGTTCGTTTGCCCAAGTGTCGATTATTAAAATTGGAGTCTTCGACTGGAATCGGAAGATGCGCGGCGTTTGTTATTCGCGGAGTTAGAAGACGGAATTGAGAAAATTATCCTCTTCTCATGTATAAATGCAAGTATTTCGGAATTTTAAAATAATTATAGCTTTGCGCGCTATACGATAATTGCAGCATAAAGTTATATGTACAGTGTATAATTACTGAAATAATGCATATTGCATTGCATTCATACTGGTACTTTATGTAATATTAGAGAGAAGAAAAAAAAACACGTCGATTATATTATCTTACCTAGCTTGATAGTATCACCCATATCGCATGAAAGAGAAACTTGTTTAAAATTATAGGCTCTAATGATACCCGATAGAAAAGACTGCGCTGGTAGATAGACAGATAAAGTGCTTGTAAAGTCTTACGATCGTAATCCAGATCATATAGATACGTGTTACAGAGAAAGAAATAACCGAATGCAAATGCCTCGTGTTACTCTTAATTTCCACATTAGCAATTCTACGCTTTTGCATTTTCATATATAATAACAAAACTAATAAGACCCCGTCGAGCACAGTATCCTGGCAGATACTACAATTTCTGAGAAATAACGTCTATTTTCTTATTATTAAATTTGTAAATTCTTAAGATTTAACGTGATCTCAACAACTTTCGGAAGAATGAAATGTATGCATCATTTCAACTGGCCTTATTTTGTATATATTTATCGTAGAATTCCTGTATCAAGCAAATATTGTCGTCAAGTGTACCAAAAATGAGTAAAATTAAAATTTTCTTTCGTTTTTGATATAAAGTCAACCAGCATAGTTTATATTTTGCTGCGCACTTTGATTCCGTAAAAAAGTTTTGCATTTCTATAAAGCCAATTAAAAGATTACTTCTAACAAAGAATGTCGATAAAACAGACGGCTTTAGGAACCCCTTAACACCGGCAACTCGAAGAATTGAAAACTAACAAGGGGAAGACATGGGTCCGTAGGCTGGGATTTGGCTGAATTTTAAATATGTTATAAATTAATTAATTTTAAATAAGTTTTATTAATATTATAAAATATGACACACTACATGACAGACATATCTTCGCAATCCGAAGCAACGTTATTTGGAATAAGTACATATTATGTGTCATATTATACAGGGTGTCTGATGCAAAAGTAGCAATTTTGGAAATAGCGGTAGATTGGGTTAAACTAAGGAGAAATATCATGTACCGAGGTACAAAGTAACAATAGTTATCGACATATAAATTTATACGTTTGAGCGAATG
>NW_011967046.1:97682-125810 GCF_000949405.1 Vollenhovia emeryi | reverse complement strand
GCGGGAGGTGGAGCGACGCGCGAGATACTATATATGTTTATGTTTTGGGTTGCCCGTTGCTCGCGCTCGCTGCCGCGCTCGCCGCCCGCGCCGCGCTCCCCGCCGGGCCTAGGTTTTTTTCCACCACGGTGTATCTCGCGCGTCGCTCCACCTCCCGCTCATCGATCGATTTTCTTAAATGCTTTCCGAGTCCGGCCTACCGTCTCCTGCACCCTCATTCGCTCAAACGTATAAATTTATATGTCGATAACTATTGTTACTTTGTACTTCGGTACATGATATTTCTCCTTAGTTTAACCCAATCTACCGCTATTTCCAAAGTTGCTACTTTTGCATCAGACACCCTGTATAACATTGATAAAACTTATTTCTTGGTGAATTATATTATGGTTTATTAAATAAAAATAACCCTTACCACAGATAATACGCAAATTCGTGAAATAAAAATTTGTTTAGGATTAATATAGCATTAATATTTATACACCAAAAAATATTCCCAAAAAAATAGGAAAAAAGCCGGCCTCGAACTCGAGACATCAAGCATTCTAGTCGCTCGGCTTACTGGCCCGACCACGCGGCTAAATTATAATCGTCTTATCGACTCGGTGGTAGATTACGCACGTGGCTCATTTAAAAATAATTCCATTTCTAAACTAATGCCCATTGGCAAGAGTTACTGCACCGTTTATTATTGGGGAGGGGGGGGGGGATGTAGAACAACATATTTAAAATTCAGTCAAATCCCAGCCAACGGACCTATATATCTTCCCCTTGTAAGCATCTTCGCATCACTCACGACGAGAGACGTTTAAGACGTGAAGAGTGCAAGTATGGGAAACATATCCCGATCTACCAAGTGTGCCTGAACATTTTCTCGATTTTCCGAACGTGTGGAAGTCCAGAACGGATAAACTCCACGCTTTCATCGAGTGATGCGCGCCTTCCCCTCGCCCGTTCAAAAAGCTATCGCCGCGCCGTGGGACACCACGGGCGATCGCGAATTCAAAAATGCCCGCGCCGCGTCGACGTGCTACGTCCCGATCGCGGGGCAGTCGGATAATTGCATGTTTGGTTATCGAGAACAAGAGTCGTTCGCTCACACGCGCGTCTCCCTCGGTGGTGGGATCGGGGCTGCCGTGCGCTCGCTCGCTCTCTCGTATCTAAATTACTCCCAGCGAGCCGAAGGTGCAGGCTCACATCGTAATTCCATCTCCTTTCGCGTGTCCCCTTCCGTTCCCGCGCGGCGGATCCACGCGGCGCGGCGGTATCGGCTCGCCACGTTATGCCGGCTACGCGTAGCACCAGGGCAGATGCCACGACTAATTCCCCGATTATCGCGGCACGCGGCCGCTATCTTAATGGTAATGTCGGCCGTTTCGTATTCCAACGAGATTATTTATAATATTCGACGTCCGCAAAATCGCCGAGCCGAGAGGGGCCGGCCGGCGCGCACACTCGTCCGCGACTCCGTTCGGGCGCCCCGAGACCGTACGTTCGCCCCCGATGTCTTCTTATTTATTTAATTTACTCCTTTAATGCCGGACGTTAAGCGAATGCGCCGATAATGAGGTCTCGTTTCTTCGGCTTTCGACCGGCGACGCGCAGCGAAGCGGCCGTAATTTCGACCGCGAAGCGATCGGATGAGGGTGCAACCAGACCGGTCTGTGAAATCTCATCGATTCTGTTTCTAATGCAATTAAACCTCCAGCGGATTGCTGCAACTGCTAAACCGAATGAAGATAATAAATTGTGTTTTATTGAGAAAACCTGGCGTTCCACTCTCGTGGTGATACGTGGTGAAAAACGTGGTGTAACAACGCTATGAAAAATACGTAGCTCTTGTTTTAAATGAAAGCTTTGTAAAGTGTACGTAATATCTCGTTATTGTACACGAGAAGGGTTTTTTTCTTAAAAATTTGGACCGTATGTTATTTTTACATGGAGAGAATTTTCTCGTAAAAGTTTCTCGCACAGTAGTTACAGCGAGTATTTATTTCGAAAGCGAACGCGGGAGACACGTTTTCAGGGATTTTCAGCGTTTTTCAATTACGAGCCGATTTCTTCGAAAGCGGTGTTTTAGCCTCTAATTAACAAATATAACAGTAATTTAACTTTAAGCGACGGCGAGGCGCTATTTTGTGACACGAAGGAGAATTTCGTTGGCAATAATCGAACGACATCCTCGATCGCGGTCGAATTGAATTAACATTAGCGAATGATACATTTCAGGCGGAGGCGGCGGGAGGGGGACCGAGAAACATTTTCAATCTGTAATTAAGTTCGGCGACTGGATACTCGCCTTTAGTGCCATTGTTATTACCGGCACTCGATCGTTACCACTTTAAGACTGAAATTAATGATCGACCGTTAAAACGATACCCTTCCCCTGCACTTGTAGTCGAAAGTGAGAGCACCTGCTCACCTTGAGTGATTTTCAGCGGAGCGTAATGTGTCGCGGAGAAAGGAAGATGTCGGTTACACTTAGATGCCCCGATATTAAGCTACGTTCCTTTTTCCTAATTATGTATTACAGCTAATTAAGACTGGCCTCTTTGTGATTATGAGAATATTATTAATAATCTCGTAACGAGATAAGATAGCCGGATATTAGACGGATTGCAATTGAGAAACACAGCGATCTCATCGACTCGATCGTCCAGTCTTAAGTGCGCAAGTGCACGATCCGTAATTAAGATCCGTGCCGTAATTTGTGAAATGTTATCCCCTTTTCTAAAAGAACAATTACTAATTGCCTTGTTGGAGAAGAAAGAAGATTCTCTTCTCCTTCTTCATGTAAGTGTAACCTCGCGGTGTAGAATTTTTTACTATCGCCAATTGACGACTACTTACACGGGGAAAATTTTCTATTAAAATTTATCTTGAAAATCATGTGATCAGACAACATGGCATTTTGAAGAACTTTTTTTTTAAATTCTGCCGTACATTTTACTAATACTAGAACTTTTTATTATCGCCAATTGACGGCTATACAGACAGAATGTTCTCTTAAAATTTACCTTGAAAATCATGTACTCGGTCAACATGGAATTTTGAAGAACTTTGAACAGTTCGTATGAAGTTTTACTAATACTAGAAAAACTCTCAAAGTTCTGCAAAGTACCATGTTTTCTAATTACATGGTTTTCCAGGTAAATTTTAAAAGAAAATTCACTCCCCCCCCCGTGCAGTCGTCAATTGGTGATAATAAAACTGCCTACACCGCAAGGTATACTCGAAAAAATTCAAACAAAGTTAAAATTTCGAAAAACTCTCATAAAGTTCTTCGAAATGCCGTGTTGTCCCACGATCACATAATTTTCAGGACAAATAAGGGAAAAATCTCTCGTATCAGTATCCGCTCTCGGTCGTCGCGGAGATTCGTGCTGATCGAACGTCAAAGAGTCGTCGTGACAGAGGGAAGACGGGGTCGCGGAAGAAAACGAGAGAGCTCGAGACGGAAGCGCCCGGGCGCGGGGCGTCTTCGTGACGTTCGACGTTGTAGCTTCGCGTGGTCCATTCCGCGGGATGGTGCACGCACGATGACGTGATCACGTGACCGTTAAAAACCTGACCTGACCGACAACGCAGACCGGCACGCTATCATCCGCGCGCACCGAGCTGGTGAATGAACCGCCACGAGGTGCGCCCGAGTGTGCGACCTCGGACGGCAACGGCCCCGACGACCCCGTAAATCTATCCGTCCTCCTCGAGACCGGGAGACATGCGAGAACCGATGAACTCGCCCGCGTCGTCGTCCCAACCCCCGCGTTCGTCTGCGAGCGAATGCGTGCATGCGTTTTCTTTCCGCCGATCGCACGTCCGTTCGATTCAAGGTCTTCACGTGCAAGCGCATACCGCGCGTGGATGCACCTCGCGTGTTGCGTCGACTTACACTTCCCGATAGCCGCGATTAGCCATCGGTGATACCCGGGTAGCGAATTCGGTGGCAGGCAGAATTGACAGTCGAGGGTGAAAGAGACGGCGGGGGTATCGGAAATAAAAATTGCCGAAGTATTTTTGCAATAAAAATCCATACAACACAAAAGCTTGCAACATTGCCGCAAGATTGCAACATTGCATCTTGCAGTGTAAAGGTATAACATAGAGATTGCAGAGACATTATTTTACAATTTTACTTTCGTAATGTTGTAGCAATATTATTTTTAACATATTGATACAATTATGTTTGTAATATGTATATTGTTTCCTCATATCACTTTTATAGTTTACTAGAAATGACAAAACGCGCGTTTCGCGCGTGCAGTTTGTAGTTCAGCATTGTATTTTTTTCAGAATTTGTATGTACATGCAAAGAGAAGTAATTGTATGCGCAACGTCAATTTAAAATAAAAAGTACTTTTTCACTCACTGATACGACTCGCAACAGCACAGTTGTACACGCACCGGCATAAATGCTGTCCCTATCCTTGTGAGGTGCACGCACACAACTAGAGTCCCTGTAGTCACCGCGCCGAGTGAAAAACAACAAAAAAAACGTTGAGAATTCGTTGGCCTGCCTACGCAATGGACAATTCCGTACTTAATATTTTATTGTAACATTACTTTGTTCCGTGACTGTTGCTACGTTTTGCGTATTATTCCGCGAACTTATTGATATTGATTAAATTAACGATTAATTCTGTTCAATCGAGAAAATGTATCGGAACAAAAATCATTGTTACTTAAATTCTAACTATTAAGATTAGAGATTTTACCTCAATAGTTGGTGTATACAAATGTATATTTCTAAATTGCAAATCTTCATTTACTATGAATTTGAAAGAGAAGTGAAGCACACCGCGCTTCGAGAAAACATATATTATGCATGCATTATATTGCTATGTTGCTGTAATATTACATTGTAATATTTCTGGGGGCGGACATTTCACCGTTGCTGCAAGATTGCAGCAGCGTTGCAGCAACATTTCGCAGTGTTTAGGCAATGTTGCAATCTTGCGATAAATTATGGCTGCAATGTTGCTGAAACCTTGCTGTGCTGTATGGGAAGGTCTTCGTAAAATACCTTTCTAAAAGTGAATTGCTCAGATGGCGGACGACGACTGCAACGAGCCGCGGATCACGACGTGCTAGAAATTCTAATTATTGGTATTCGCCGAGAAATGGATAAACATAGAACGCAACAAAGATCCCCGTATGCGTGCGTTACGCTATTATTCCCCACGTTTATCAGGCTAGCGTGTTGCAAACCGTAATTTACCATTCCGTAAAATGGTCGTTTACGCTTCAATACACACGTACGTTTGCCACGCGTCTTCCTCTCCCGCGACACGACGGACGAACCGCAAAAGTAGCCCACCCCCGCTGCAACCAACTGCATCGCATCGCCCATCGACAGTTTATTGGTGCAATGGCCCCAAAGTAGCCGTCTTCTCGTTTTACAGCGCGACGAAATGTCCTCCGTGCGGAAACGCTCGCGTTTATTCGCGCGTCGTGAATGAACGAGCGCGTTACGTCCGCGTGCACTTTGTTCCACGGCTCAGGCACATGCGATCCAATGAACCGTTGTCCTTCCCATCAGGAGTGCGTGCGCGTTTCTTTGCCTCGATCGGTTCAAGGTCTTACATGACCACGAGTGCACCGTGCATCGCGTGATGCATCGGTATTCGGTCCTCGGTCAATAGGTTAGCACCGCCGCGACGACTTTCACGTACACGTGATTCACCCCGCTGTCATTGAACCGGAGTAATTACGAGAGCGTCGCCAGGCTCTCGCGCTGGCAGTTCCTGCCGATATTTTTCAGCGTCTATTCCGTCGATGAAGGAAACGTCAATTAATTCTGTCGTGACATGGGTAACTCATATTTATTATAGAGAAAGGAATATTTTAATCTTAAATGAAAACTTCTAAAATCTAGAATAAAATGATAGCATGTATCGTCTTTTGTCGAATATCGTGGTGCCAAGGTGGAGGAAAAATTTATTCTAAACACAAGAATACAATATAAGTTACTCTTGTCTCAATATAGTAAGTCAATCTTTTTTAATTCGATAGAGGAGAAAAGAATTATTGATTTTATTTTCATATTGTCTTAATTTTCTGCTAAATGAGGTGACAAATATAAATGCGCCAAGAATATTTTTTGTCTCGGTAACAAAAATCCTTTTCTGAGGGTGTAAACTCATTAGAAAATACCAACGTGGAAAATTGCTAGACGGCGCTTGGCTGGCGAATTCTAATTAAAGAAACTTATTGCGAAAAATATTACCTCAGCCATGCAGGGTTCGAACCTGGACAAGTCGAATTGGTGAGACGCCCGTGTAGAGTGTAGGGAGGTCCAGGTTCAAACTCTGGCTGAGGTAATATTATTCGCGATAAATTTCTTTAATTAGAATTTGTCAGCCAAGCGTCGCGTCGTCTAGCAATTTTCTACGTTGGTTAATCATGTACCGGCGTCAAATAATTCTTTGCGTCATTAAAAAAAGTGTTGCAACCATTCTGCCCATCACTGTACACGAGTGATAATTGGAAATAAAGGTTTCGATTGGTGATACAAAGCGTGGACTCTCGAGCGCTGAACTCTCTCTCTCTCTTTCTCTCTCTCTGGATGACCGGAGCCACCCGGTGGCGAACAGCAGGGTGCTATTACGATTCCGCGTTCTTCTCGGAACCGCCGTAAACGTTAAATATCTCCAACCTCGCCGAATAATGCGACATTAATAAAAAACAGATTTTAATAGCCGACTGGTTAACTGTGGGAAACCGCGAAGAGAAAATGAGGCCAAGTTCGACCGGCTGATCGCGCAGTCGAGTCGATATAGGGATTTGGAAGAGGGAAACTATGATCTTGCCGAGTCTTCCGAATGTTCTTATTCGATTCTTATTCCGCTCCTCACAATCAGTCGAGTCTCGCTGCGTGAATTACAATCTCAATGAAGGGAGTGAATGGGACGAGACAGACAGAAAAAGAGAGAGAGAGAGAGAGAGAGAGAGAGAGGTAGGGAGGGAGAGAAAGCTGCATATAAAACACGAAGACCCGATTAATCTTCATTATATTTTATGCTATTATCACATTATCTTGCATTTAATCTCACTCGTTTTATCTTAAGGAACATAATCGATAAAATATCGAACTGCAATTCTGACGGTTATTTAAGGAAAGTATAAATAATGACCCAGACTTGGCGGTAAATCTTTCTCACAATAATTTTGCGCGCGCGACATTAATGGATGTCAACCTTACAGGTCCTTAAAACGGGGGCCTTCCTCAACTCCGCGGCAGCGAGAGTCGAGAGAACGGGCCCCCCCCCTCCCCCTCCCCCCCGATTTCGTAGATACGCCGTACGTTTCGGGAGACAGATCGGCAGATGGGACTGCCCGGGCACGATTTCGATTTCGATCTCTCGCTCTCTCGATCCCATAAATATCGCCGGGGCGAGGCAGCCCGCCGGGTAATTACGTATCGCCGCCATACACGTGGGGGGCGGGGAAGAACGTGGCGCGCGTTCAATAGGCACCGATATTACGCCTATACATAGTCGCGGCACGCTTGACCCCCTGACACCCGGAATGATATAATATAATAATTGTAATATTACCACCATAATGGTAACCGCGTTCGCGCGGGTCCGTCCGGCGGGAGGAGGAGGGGGGGGGGCCCGCGCAGAAACGCAGGGACCCCCGGACGTTGCTCGGGGTGGCCCGAGACACACGCGGGGTGGAGCACTTAACTCGCGCCTCTCTCGCTCTCGGCGGAGATACTGCCCTCGCGTTAAAAGGTTATTAAGGCCGAGAGCCGCGCGGGCTCGACCTCTGTACGAGGCCGAAATCAAAGTTATACTGGGCGATATTAAAGGCCGGGGTATATCGAGAGCATTCGGCGTGATTGAACTTTTATTGTAACGAGGCTCATTGAGGCCCGATCGGCCATCGCCCCGTTTCTCTCGCGGTCGCTCGCACAGGCGTTCGGTATCTTTCAATTTTTGTAAGAACAGGGGAAATAATATGAGAGAGTTTCGCTTTTTTTTCGTTCTAAAAAATGTCACCTCGCAAAAGTCCCGAAACATTCAACGAAATGGGTCTCTCAGTGTAGGCTTAAAGCCTGTTTTATCCAGCTCGATCTGGTACAGAACGTAAGTTTTAATATCATTCGTTTTGGCTATTTTTTAAGCAGTAAATTTTTTAGTCACGTAACTAATGTAAGTGTTATAAAAATACAAATTATAAAAGATTAAACTAAATTTAAATTCTCTCTTCAAATTCAATAATTCCTTTTTTTCATACAAATGTTAGCGTGCATTTATTGTTACGCAAAATGCAATAATTATCTAAATTGTCGATCGTTCTAACTAATACAAAATATTAAAGAATACGATATTAAATCCCGCCCTATTAAATACGGAGCGCGTTGCAAAGTCCTTCGTGAAAATTTCTCTCGAACTGTCTACCGCGCGATCGATCCGAACGTATGTACCCGCAAAGGTAAGAGCGAATTTAATTTCTTCCGCCGGCGATTCAATCTCGCTCCGCCAAGGAAATCCCGACTCTCGTCTGTCCTCTCGCCGGGCGAACAACGGGCGAGGCTGTGCGCGCGAGAAGAAGAGGAAAAACCAGAGGGAGAGAAAATACGAGCGCTTTCAATCGCCGCGTATCGCGAGGCGAGGGATATAAGTGCGGAGGGCGGATAGGAAGGGACAGCAAAGCCGTGTATAGTAGCACGATGATCGGCCGGCCATGAAATACGTGGCCATTAACGGCCATAACCATTACCGATTCGACAGAATTGTGAGGTGAGCGCGCGGCCCGATCTCCCTACGTGCTTTACTTAACTGTCAAGGAATTAGCATATTATCTGGACGACGGCCCCGCCGCCTCTCGTTTCTTCGGGGAAGAAGCGCCGCGATGGCGACCCGCTCCCTCGCGCTTAGGCCTCTCGCGCTTTCGGGAGTCTTCGCGAGTCATTAAAAACGGGAGTAAGCGCGGAATAATTAAAACTTGGATAAGTCCCGGGCCGCTCCCCTTATCCGTCCGGCGAAACGCGCCCGTTCGGACTCGAATTCGTCGAAACCAGTTTGTCGCTCTCATCAGCACTTGCTGCATTTCGCGAACGCGAGACCAACATTATTCATAACGACGAGGCGATAAGCGCGACGTCGAGTCGATCCAGAAATTAACTTTGTTCGTTCCACCGGCAGCCCCGGCCTGTGCGTATCGGCAGTTTTTCATCTTTCGGATAATTGCGCGCGTTTAATTTATGTCCTAGCAATACCGCACTATCACATTTTTTTAAATAAATTCTGTATAAATAATTGATGAAACCCCGGTCTCTGAATCAGTGCTTTTTAATCCATTTTTATCTTCCATCAATTTCCACGAAGATTCACCCGAAAATTGTGTAATCGTGGGACGACATGGCATTTTGGAAAAGTTCGCGAGGGTCTTTTGAAATTTCATTTGAGTTTACTAGCAAAATGTACGGCAAGTAAGAGAATTTTACGAGTGCTTCAAAACACCATGTTGTCTCACGACATGATTTTCGGGGTAAATTTGAAAAGGAAAACAATTGTTCCCGACAAAAGCCTTTTAAAGAAAAACGATTTTCACTTATTTTCTTAAATCGACAGTGTTGATTAAACCAAACGTCTTCTGCTTAAACCGTTGGGAAAAAAAAGTTGCGTGCTACAGCGCGATCTAAAATAAAAGCTATTTGATTTCACATTCATTCCGCATCGATGTCTCTCTTTTTTCCATCGAACCAGTTTCGCATTAATCTCCCCGATACTCTCCGGGGAACCCACTAAATTGATCGCAACCTTTGACGGTCGCAGAAAAAGGCGATCCGCTGGCAATCGAGCCCGTTGCCGCGCGCTCGAAAAGTCTCGCTCGGCAACGCGGAGATCGGTAACGAGACCGTTTCGGGACAAGAGAGCCGGCAATTACGCGCGGCGCTGCTGGAGATTTCCTCGAAACCTCGCCGTTGACCTGGCCGGGACCATAATCTGGCAAGAGGGAAATATCCGCGGCGATCCCAGCCGAGCTGTCGAAAGCCGGAAAGGTAAACACGAGGCCGCGGAACACCGGCAAAACCGTACTTTAAGTAGGCTTATAAATGGGTAAGAAGCGCGGGAGCGTTTCTGCGTAGCAAGAAATGGCGCGGGATTATCGGCTCTCGTAAAAGTAACTGCCGCTCGTTCAGCGATTATCTCTTATTCTTCCAGCTTTCGAGCCGTTTCGTCGGAGACACGGAACCACCTCTGCGTGTCCCTCCTCCCTTTATTCCCTCCCGATCTCTTCGAGGCAGTAAACGCCCGAGATGAACGGGAATCGGTTCAACGGATGGCGCTGGTACCTTTCTATGAAGCTGTTAACTTCTCGCAAATGTACGCGTTACGGACTCGTTATGGTCGCGCGAAACTAACCGTCGATTTCTTAGGCCCTTGTACCTTTCACTGAAAACGATCGCGCCGTCGCGATCGAGCCGCGCCGGTCTCCGCTCGACCGGCCGATCGAGCCTCGCGTTTACGGCATACATTGTTTGCAATTGATGCTGAACGTGTGGCAATCGAAATTGTGCAATTTCTAACGAATCAACATTGTGAAATTAGGCAATTGTTTTTCTATAGCGATCCGACAACTTTGCCGCCACGTAAGATCCTTTAACTCCGTGCAAGGAAGGCTAAATTTATTTGTAAAGTATATTATATGTTAAATAATATTTTCTAATCCTTAACGTCGTCGCCTTAAACGCCATCTTTAAGAAAATGCATACGCATATGCGACGAAATCAATTTAGATTTTGCAAAGAAATATATTTTCCGTTTCTAAGAAAGTTTTATATCGCGCTGATTTAATTGTGACCATGCATACATTTTTTTTATGTTAACAACAGCTGCAAATCCTTCTAGAAATTAAATTTCAGGAGTCACAGTTATTTTTACGTCTCACAGCGCCAGGCAATAAACCCGAAAATGTTTAACGTAAACGGACGTAATTGGATCTCGAGAGAACGAAACAAAATAAAGATCGCGGTAACTTCTTACGGCATCGCAAACTTAATGGGGTTAACCTCGGCTAACCCAGCTGTAATTAAAAACAGAAAATGATCCGGGACGAATCGATATTATTGATCTGTACTTTAATGCGGTGCCTTCCCGTTATATGCAAGTATCTGTAATTTCTACTAATTGCCACTTTACGAGATCAAGATTTCGCGCTCGCTTTGGAAAAAGTAATCCCAAAATATGAGGTTGGATAAAGGGTGAAGTGTACGGAAAAAAAGTAACTGCATGAGACGTTCAAGTAGCTCCATCTCGGAAACAGTGGGGAATGAGACATATATTCGTATGAACATTTTTTCTTAAAATGACCGATGCTATCACCTCCCAGAATATTGACCTTTCCTCCTGGGACACCCTGTATATTACAGAAGTCCGTGCGAGCATCCCGCTGTCCGGACGGAACAGCAGTAGGATAAGGCCGGTGGCACACAGAAAAAAATCTTTAATAGTGAGATGTATAAGAATTTCGACCGTACGAAATTCTCGGCGTTGCTTACGTTTCAAAATGGCTGCCTAACTGTTCGACTGCAATCGGCCAGTTCGCTTGCCGCTTAGGTTTCGATGTTAAAGTTCTTCCGTGTGCCACGGGCCGTAAGTGAGATTTCGGCGCCGAAGGAGCAGATACGCGGCCACCAGTGCAACCAGTGCCACGCGTAATGCGTATCATTGGCCCCAGTCCTCGTAAACACGAGTGCAAAAAACAATTATTAAGCGGGAGATTGAAGAGAACGGCGGTTGCAGGAGGGAACGGGGGGCAGACGCGAGCGGGGCGAGCATCCTTAGCGCGAATCCCACGGTCGTTCTTGTTCCTTTGCTTTCGGCTGCACCGGCAGCATCCTCCTTTGCGCGGGGATATTAAAGCGCTGATCGTAAGAGCCGAATTTGTTTCGCCTAATGTCGATAAACTAGAGCGATCCGCGCCTCGAACGTGGCGCTCGGCGCTAACGATGTAGATTCAAGTTGGCTTCCATTTAACGCAATATTAATCGGATACTTACACGTTAAGATAGAAAGTAATTAACATAATTTTAGGCACCTTTTGTGCCTAATTTCCTGTCTGTTAAGTTTTTCATATTAATATCTGCACGCGTATCTTTCCCGCTCATTCGGGTTTCAATACCAAAATCAGACCTGATGAAAATATGATAAATGCATTCGATCTAAGTTCCCGTTCATTGTATAATATTTATTACTTCCGTCTCCTTTCTTGTAATTAATTAATTTCTCAGCTGCAGTGATTATTAAGTTGGCACAATGCACAATAATGGAAACACTGTGGTGGAAACACATTTTTTTAATGAGCTTAGGGACATGTAGTATATTTTGCTTTTTTTTTACGTTCCAAAATCTTAAAATAATTAAAATAATTAATATCAAAAATTTCCGGGGAATATTTTACTCAACGGCAACCACTCCGAAGCCATTTTGAGCGTTTCCGAGTAAAATTGTCCACAGAGATAACAATTTGGCACGTAAACCTGAATCTGAACGCGCGTTCCTAAGCTCGTTGAAAAAAATGTCGCAACCATTCTGTTCGTCACTGTACAACACGATTAAGTTGCAACAACCGTTGTGGAGAAATAAAAATAATTTATTTAAAAAATGAAGCACCCTAAATCACTGCAACAGATTTCTAATAAACGTGTTAGGTGATTATCAAGCAGCGTGCAATGCGCGTGCAGGGCTGTAAGGCTCGTACCTTATTACCAGATATAGCCGTTCGATTCTCAGGTTTATATACGAGGGAAATATTGCGCAACGTTATTACGGAAGAATTGCATTTAGCGCTAAACGCGGGGATGCGAACGCGGGCCTGAGACGTCAACGACGACGCAATTGTATCGATCCTCGCAGCTCCCGGCGCGTGATTGAACAATTCCAGTTTCTCACGATTACGTAGAGCTAGAGTCAGCGGCCGGCATCGATTTCTGCGCATCGTGTATACGGCTCGCTGTCACGATGGCGTTTGAATAATGAAAACGGTCTCTCGCCGCAGCCGCCCGGCATGTGCGGCGTCGCTCGCTTGATTGCAACGGCAACAGGAACGATAATTAGAATCATTAATTTCTCTTCGGTCTAACGATCGGAATCTCCACGGAACAATACGCATACTTTTCGAATATTCCGCGGGTATTGCATTGAAATTTATTCACGTCGGAATTACTCGCGATAATTGGCCGGCGGGAATTTTATGATTTACAAGTCGACTTGCAGCCGAGCAACACACGTCATATAATTGATACAAAACTTAATCGAGATTAGCGAATGCTAGCGCGGTATTTCGAAAGTTTTCTTATTTATTAAGATCGAGATAGAAAGAGGGAGAATCTTTTTCACGTTTCGCAACACGCGCGTCGACAATTAGAAATGTTGCGAGAAATAAAGAAAGGAACGCAGTAAAAGCATGAAGAAATGAAGACAGAGATGAAAGAAAATATTTCCCCAGTCCGTTTTATTAATCACTCGCTAATTTATGTAACGAGTTCTTCGAAGCATCGTCGGAGTGTTTTCTTATTGTTATATCTTGATTTTATTATTATTATAATTAAATGCCACGCGAATGAACGGGATAAATTAAGTCGAAGCAAATTAAGCCCCGTTCTATGCTAATAGTTTCTAAACCGCGATAAAAAGAACAGATGTAGGAATACAAAGGTCGTCGCGAGATGTGCCCGTTTCGCGGCGAGATCAAAGATTTAACGAAATTGGACAACAAGTACTCGTCATGCACGTGACGTCCCGCGACTTGAAATACTTAGAATCGCTAATTCGAGACTTCATGGTTGAAGTTGCCGGTTAGAGCTCACGCCTTCCTACCGGGTGTCTCTAAAGTATTGCAGCGTTAAAATTTTTATATTTAATTTTTAAATTTGTACTTTAATACAGATAATTGATGCAAATATTACGATTGTGTATTGCAGTTGAGAGAAAATCTCTTACTTTGCCGTAGCATTCAAGAGAAAATCAGATCCGAAACGCTCTTTTCACGTTTTCTGTTTGTAACAGTTTTCAAAACTAAAAATGAAGAAAACTCATAACTGTATTAATATAAAAAAACGATAATCGTACTCTCAAAATTATTCTTTTATAAAAACAAGAACAAACAATGCTAAATAAAGTTTAAAAGATACTTTCTCTGTATTTTTTTTCCCCCCTAAAAAATTTATTGAAAGTTAAATCCACCTGTGGATAAGTTAGGCGATTAAAATTAAATCAATCTCTATCGGGATCCAAGGAAATTACAGTAGTACAGGTTGAAAGGATTCAAACAGAATCGTTCCAGCAAGTACCGTAGAATCCCATTAAGTTTTCTTGGACAGACACGCGCCGATTTGTAAAACGATCTTAACGCTTTGATTGACCGCGAAGAAGCTGAAGAAACCTTTCCCGAGTTACAGGCGGATTTGTGTATCCACGAGCAGAGCTGCTCTGGGAATAAAAAGACAGTTAGCAACCCATTTTGGGGCATTGGTAATCAAATTATTTGAATCGTTCGTAACTCTACTCTGGGAACAATTTTGACCGTTTTTTTTTTGGTAGTTAGGCAACTTAACATTTCGGTTAGTGCCTCTTAAGTGGAAATTATCTTTGCGTTACTGAATATCGACAAAACTAATTGAGAGAATTGATTGGTATTACTTTAAAATCTTGTGTACAGACAGAATAGCTAATTGCGATTTTTGGTCACGCGGGATAAAATTCGCAAAAGACTAGAGCTACGAACGATCCAAATAATTCGATTACTAATTGTGGGCCCCAAAATGGGTCGCTGTCTTTTTTTCCCCAGAGTGGAGGGGACTAGAACGGAAGAAGAGATATGCGATCGAGGCGAGCGAGCGAGAGAGAGAGAGAGAGAGAGTGGGTTAGCACCACCGCGAGAAATCGCATATTTATAAAATGCAAATTCTAATTGCGGTAATAGAAACGCGAAATTAATGATTGCATTTAAAACGCTTTATCAACGCGCGGCACATTTTAACTCGCGCTAC
The DNA here is from genome assembly GCF_000949405.1 of Vollenhovia emeryi. Taxonomy (NCBI): domain Eukaryota; kingdom Metazoa; phylum Arthropoda; class Insecta; order Hymenoptera; family Formicidae; genus Vollenhovia; species Vollenhovia emeryi. The sequence continues at coordinate 110,806 of NW_011967046.1, read as the reverse complement.
GTGCACGGGGAAACGACCGAGTTGCCTACGTTGTGCCGAGGCACGGACGCCAATGTGCATAGGAAATAATAATATATGGACATGAGAGCGACAGGACCAAACGGCGGAAACGTTATTGCCAGCACACACACACACACACGCGCGCGCGCACATCCACGTGAACGCAGCGCGACGTCATTGTATCGACGTACGGACTGCTAATAATGGCACGCTCCTAATTAGCGTAATTAACAGTATAATTGAACCCTGCCTCGCGACTTCTACCCTCGTTGAGCCTGTCAGCCTTCTTTTCCCCGCCTCGCAGAAGGGGGGGGCAACCTTGTCGACGCCATTTCTCTACCTTTTCTCCCCGAGAACAGAATATTTTAGTGACGCACACGCTCCATTGTCCTGATTTGACGGCGTACACGTTCTGCTTCAATCAACGATTTTAATTGGGAATATGATAATACGCGGCGTTAGAGGGTAAATTAGAAATCCTCAAACTCTCTCAGTTGGAACCTGCCCTAATATCGTTTAATATCTCCTATACAGCGCGCGCTGTTCATTATCCCGAGCGGAGGAACAAAAGTGTCGAAGGTTCACCGTAGGTCGTTGACACAAATTAATTCATTGAAATTTCTCAGGGTAGGAATAATTCCGAGTGCTCAAAAATTTTCGAAGTAAAATTCACTCTGTTGGACTAATTATTCACTCCAATAGGGTAAATATTTCGCTCCGATAACAATAGAGGAAAGTCCCCTATTATGCGATAGGCTTCTAACGCGAGATAGCAGGTTTTCAACGTCCAAATTCAACCACAAATCTCTGTTCGCGACGACTACACGATCTAACAGTGACTTTTCCACTAAACGAGTAATAAATTCACGGTGAAACCAAAACAGATGATGCTTGTGAATTTAACAAAAACCTCGCTACCTCATATTAGGAACTTGTCTCATAATAGAGAACTTCCCTCTATATCTCGCACTGAAAAAAATTTCTGGTTGAATATGGACGAATCAGATAATTCCTTTAGGATTTACCAGAATTCCTTTAGGATTTACCAGAATTCCTGTAATCCTACAGAAATTCTGGTAAATCCTAAAGGAATTCTGGTTGAATATGGACGAATCAGATAATTCCTTTAGGATTTACCAGAATTCCTTTAGGATTTACCAGAATTCCTGTAATCCTACAGAAATTCTGGTAAATCCTAAAGGAATTCTGGTAAATCCTAAAGGAATTATCTGATTCGTCCATATTCAACCAGAAATTTTTTTCAGTGCGGATATAAGCCACGGTAATTTCTAGAGTTTCGCGCAGCTCAAGGCAGAGAGTTCTTCCCCCCCGAAAGAAAAATGTCACCCCGCGAGTTCGAGCACCCCTTCAGGGACCGTTCCGTTCGCGGTTGGTCGGGGAGGGGGTTCCGATAACGCCGAGCAACAACTCCCGGCGGAAAGCCGAGTTCGGAGTATCGAACGAACGTGGGACTTCCGGTGTGCGCAGTCCTCGCGAAAAATAGAAAAGTATTTTCGTTATCGCCCCGGCGGAGCGGGCAAACGGGCGACCACCCGCCCCCAATGGGCGGGACTTGCATTTCGCGACGCTTTCACATCGGGTACGTAAATAGTCGGCGAATGTGCGTTGTAGGGTTAGACTGGCAGCCGACCACGCCTACCAGGCGGAGAGAACTTTCGCGCACGCCGGCATATTACGTGATCCGGCCGATACCGGAAGGAGCTTTCGTTATTTTGTATGAAAACGCACCCTGCGCGCACCGCCGCCCCGCGCCTGGGGCCCCGCTATCTTTTCTCGTTCCTGCGGGGAGGAGCCGAGTCGTGTCACCCGCTGCGTTCCAGTGCACGAGTGCGTCGCACGGTTTAGCGAACATCTCTCTGCGTGGCAAACAGTTAACAGCTTTTTTTTCCACAAAGAGTCCCGAGTCGAAATTTCGCTACTATTTTGACACTTTTAAGGATAATTCACACCTACTTAGCTGATCTACACACTTACATAGACCAGCGATAACTTACTTTGATGAAATTATATTTTTTACTCCTCTCAATCTTTTTTCATTTGATAGACGGAAATAAGAATTATTGATTTTGTTTTGATACTGTCTTATTTTTATACTAAATGAGGTTGCGAGAAATAGAAACGCGTCAAGAGTATTTTTTGTCTCGGTAACAGAAATCCTTTCTGAGGGTGCGGTTATATTTACAGCGAAAAAACTGTAACTGTAACTAAATACTTTTACAAAGTAACTTTCCGACCCTGATTACGTACATCTAGTGCCATTAGACACGTGGTAGGCTTTAATCAAAATTCTTATGCATTACAATATAATAAAATATTCATAGAGAAATTACTGACGCGTATCTTATTGTAGAAGCAAGTTTTCAATGTGATATCCTGTTTAGTGACTTCTGTTTAGTGACACATTTTGTATAAAGAAAAGTCCTCTATTATGAGACAGGCTTCTAATATGAGACAGCAGGTTTCCAACGTCGAAACTTAATCACCAATCTTCTTTTTCGATTACACGATCTAAACAATGAATTGTCCACCAAACCAATGTTACTCCATAGGCAATAAATTCGCGAAGGAACCAATAGAAGACGCCTATTAATTTAGTAAGAACCCTGCTATCCCATATTAGGAGCGTATCTCATAATAGGGTACGTTCCTCCAGTGAGACTCTCGAAACGCTTAAACTTATCCATGTATAACGCTAATGTAATTTCAATTGACACGAGCACACGAGCCGCGATGAAAGCGACGTGAAACGCGCGTGTATCACCGCGACGATTAAGGCGACGACGCTTCGTATTTCACATCGACTAATCGCATCACGTGTTAATTTAAACGGGAATCGGCCGCGGGCTGATTGCGCACGTGGAAGTAATTATTCTTACGCGCGCACGCACTTAATTTATGCCGGAAGCGGGTTTTTGTATCGCCTAGAGGAACGGAATGTCTACCGCTTTGCGTTCATTAACGATTTTCCGGCTTTTTTCCGGCTGCGTGCATTGCGTATCAACTCGAAACCTAATTATATGTACGCGCCTGAATATAGACGTCGTGAATGAACGCACGAAGAAGCGTGTTCATCCTCCACGTGCGGCCGGCCAAGGTGTGCAATTTATCTAACCGTAAATCGAAACGTTGCCACCGTTCTCCGGTTATCTGGCTAGAGAATACCCGTGTCCAGATGGAGATGCCCAACAGCGGCGACACACAAATACATATGTCGACACCTCGCAATTTGAGAAATTAATATCAATCGCGAGGAGAGGAGGCGCAAACGTTCTACATTTCTTCTGCTTCGATATAAAACACAAATATACACTTAGGAGTATAAAGGCAATAGTATTTCGCAAGCTCTTTGTGCAATAATTAGTAAACTCGATCGTTTTACGTATACACTGAGAATCGAAAAACAGTAATAGTCCCTGAATTTTTGCTCATTCTCAACTTTTAATCTTAATACGCAAATGCTTACTTAAAAAAAAGTAATGTCTGCTGAAAAATACAATACCATCTAACGACTAAAGTTGTAAGCGATATTGTATTAAAGAAAACATGATTACTGAACAATTTTATTATTGAGTGATGTGCAATTCCGTAACCATTACTGTTGACCACCAGCATTAAAATAATATGTAAATAATATGTAGCCTAACAGTAGGGTAGAAAACATATATAAATAGTTAGCTCAGCGTTAGCGTACTAGGCTAGTAATCCGAAATCTTAGGTTCGAATCCCACAATAAAAAAAATTGAAAAAAAGCTAGTGGAAAAGTTTTTTTATTTTCAATAAAATCTTGTACCAAGACCATTACTGGTTTTTATCGTAATGATTGTGGAAATACAGTACTGATTCAATACTGGATTAGTAAGTAACAGTCAGTCAGTTGATCTACAATATTTATTACTGTAGAATCCGTAATAGTTATTGTAAAATCCGTACTGATTACTGGGAGAATGCTTACTGTAGTGGTACGTAATGGTTACTGTAAGAAAGACTAAAAGTTAAAAACGAGGAAAAATGTTATAACCATCACTGTTTTTCAGCTCTCAGTGTACAAATAATATAAGTAGAGGAGAATATTCCCAATTACGAGACATGTCCCTAATACGAGATAGCGAGGTTTCTGCTAAATTAATGGGCATCGTCCGTTGGTTCCACCATGAATTTATTGCCCTTGGAGTGAGATCTGTTTGGCGAAAAATTCACTGTGAGATCGCGCGTGTAATCGTTGCGAAAAAAAATTAGCAAAATTGGGTAGGGAAAGCCCGCTGTCTCGTATTAGAAGCCTATCTCATAATAGGGGACTTTCCTCCAATCGGGCTGGATCTTCGAACACTAAGGCCGGTATTACATTCAAGACCGCCTTGATTTATCTAAAGATGCCGTATGGAACATTTCATTGTCTACGGAGTGGCTAAAGATGATCTAGGATCTGAAATATAAGACCTGACTATGAATACCCTAAGATTGCGTCTCGCGACCGAAACTTATCATCGTCGTGCAGTTTGCTCCGTTCAAAAGGAAAAAGTTGTATACGCAAAAATATTATTTGGCGCTAAACTCCAGCTCGCGCGAGGCTTCCGTCACTTAGAAACTGTACGGCACTTCTGCCGTCGTCATTCTCTTAGTTCGTCAACGTTCATTATTTAAATAGCGCGCGTCAGCTGATGTTACGGATGCATCGATAACAGTTGTCGTCGAGGAGGAGAGATAACGTATCCATTTATTAATCTGTCAATGCGGCCCGCGAGAGACTTTACACGAAACTGGAAGCGTGCAGGTGCAACGATGCTAACACGCCGCATACGTTCGTTAATTAACGCGGCTCCCCGCCTCTCGTTAACGATCGATAAGTATCTCGGCGATTAATAGGGTATACCTCGTTTCCTTTAACGCGTTTGTACATACGTGCGATCGCAATTTGAGCAACGGAAAAAGGGGCGCGCGCTGCGAAGGGGAGGACGGCGGCTGAGCTGACGTCGACGGTCCCGGAAGTAACGAATCGAAGCGAATGACAGTAACATCGCTTTCCTGTTTGTCGCGACGAACGTGACATTCATCCGGAATGCAACGGCGCCAGGTTGCGGGATATACGCGTGACAATCTCTCTTGCTTAATCTTTACGCCTCAATTTTATCTCTTCAACAACGAAATATTCAATTTCAAGAACATTCTGAAGGAAAGAAACAGGCGAATTCATCAAAAATGTATACATTTCTATGGGCAAGGAGCATCATTGTGTCAGGGTAATTGTTGTAAATTCGCGCAGTTTATATGATTTGTGTTACATAAAGGCGAAAAAATTATTTTAGTTACCAAGAGCTGTCAAGAGATAATTCAATCCTTTCGATTGGACGCTGGCATTTCGAAAGAATGGCAGCAGATTAGCCGCGCAAAGGCAGAATCGCGGCTGTTTCTATACTTCCCTCCCCACTGAACGCTAACTGCCTGAGATGGCAGCCTTTATCCGTTTCTCAATATAACTTGTATTCGCAATAGAATATATTCACTTATATTAACACTGAAATATTTTTTTCAGTGGATGGTGGGAGGGTAATGATGGGGATGATTGTATGTGTTTTAAGGGGATGCTGGAGTGATTCTGCACTTTTGCACTTTTTGCACTTAAAACTGTCTGTTTCGTAGAAACATTTATGTAATATACAAATTAAATGGCTCACGTGTACAGATCGAAAGCAGCTTGCTATTCCTCCACATGTACTGTATGTGTGTGTTGCTCACTATTATTTCTTATTAGACTTACAAACTTAGTTTCAGTGATGCCATATTATTCTTTCATTTAGCCGGAATAGCAAGCTGCTTTCGATCTGTACACGTAAGTCATTTAATTTGTATATTACACAAGTGTTTCCGCGAACTGATAGTTTCTAGGTTAGAAAGGTGCAAAAGTGCAGAATCTCACTCCAGCATCCCCTTAAGACAGACGATTTAAATCGGCGTGCAGTTCTCGTTTCGAATACTGTCACGATAAGTGCACTGAGAAAAATGTCCAATTAAACACAATCGGATAATCCAATTACATAATAAGAAACGGATATATCCGATTAAATTCTATATCCGATGAAAACTGTGATCGGCTTTTCATCGGTAACTGCATTTCATCGGGTGTATTCATAATTTAGTTAAAAAATGCGATCGGAAAAATTAACCATCGAGAACGCTGTTTAATTGGTGAATCCGATGAAAATTTTTCTCAGTGTGGCATTCGGGATTCAACATTGGACTGTTTATTGCGACAAATACCATGTCTACATGCCTCGGTGGTCCAATTGGGACGCCCGCCTAGTAAGAGAGAGGTTTTCGTAATAAATATTAAAACTATGAAATATTTAGACGCTAACACCCTGTCACGGCTCTTAGGCCCGGTTTCACCAACATCGCTTAACTTTCAGCTTGTTTAATTCGTTCTTCGTCTCTTTCCAACTGTTACTTTAGAAAGAGACAAACGAATTAGGCTAAACTTAAAGTTAAACAACGTTGGTGAAACCGCGCCTTAAGTCCCTTCTTCCTTCCAATCTGTGTTTACCACATTTGAGCAATACGAATTCCATTAATTTGAGATACCTTTTTAGCTGTCGATTTCTTGCTAAGATATAATCTCTATAAGAATCCGCTATATTTCATTCTTGTGTCCCACGGTTTTTACAATCGTACAAAACATTTATAGAGAAAAGCACACTCGGTCCGCCTCGATTCGCTACGAATCGTTATCGCGAGATCTGCTCTCTCGAGGAGCAGCGCGCTCGCAGGATCATCGCGTAACCGGATCGCAGCGGGGAGAACCGGCAATTTCTCGCGTTCTTGCACCACGTCGCTCGCTTTCTTCGCCCGAGTGGATAATCGAATTTACCATTACACCCGCTCCCCCCCCCGCAAGTGGGCGCGGCCCCGCGCGCTGAGTAATTCGCTCCGGTTCCTTTTTCCGGGCTTTCCCGTCCCCCGGGAGCGCAGCCGGCCTGCCGGCGCGCTTTTCGCGTGGAATTGTCGCGCGTCCGCGCCACGGGGACCGGTTACAAAGCGCCCCATAAACGTGATTAATCCGCGAGCGGCCGCGTCACGAAAGCCGCGCGCTGCAGACGAGGAATGCTCGCGAGCGGATTCCTCGCGACTCGGGAACTGGATAGGTTCGCGAAGTAAGCGGGAACAATAGTCCGCATCTTGCCGTTGTTGAAGTTCGCGAAGCCCGATAACGTGAACAATGTAGTTATGATTTTTATACAAAATTATTGCAAAACAATTATAGTTGTGAGAACGCCAAATCATATTTAGATCCGGGCAAGCTGGAGGTAGCCTGATAATTTTTTAATTTAATATGTGCATATACCGTATTTTCCACCCTGTCCTGCGAGCCGTTACTTTCGGACATACAGGGTGTCCCAGGAGGAAAGATCAATATTCTGGGAGGTGATAGTATCGGTCATTTTAAGCAAAAAAGTTCGTATGAATACATGCCCCATTCCCCACTGTTTCCGAGACAGGGCTACTTAACCTTTTCTCCTGGGACACACTGTATAACGCAGGTTTTCGTTAGGTGGAATTGTTATCGTCAGCGAGTTCACGTATAATAAAATCGTTAGACAATTTTCTAATTGTTTTTAAAATGTTATACTATATAACGCCAATTATAGTTATGTAATTATTAATTTTAATACCGCAATCATTTTTTTATCGTGATAAAGTGTTGAGAATTATGTGTCGCCATTGAAATCGATCTCTAAGCTTTTGTCTCGTCGTCAAAAATCCTTCAGCGGACTCAGAATTGATCAACGATAGCCTGTTTTTAATATATCATTTGTTTTCGAAATTTTCGCAATTAAATCCAGGTCTTTTCTTTTTCTCTTTACATCTTGAAACATATCGTCGGTCTTGAAAATTTCCTCTCAACATCCAGGAAGAATCAGTTCAACGAACACGAGTGATTTGATATACGTGAAAAATCGTAATCACGGGACAATTGCAGTTTGTACAAGCGTACACAAAAGCATCCAGGGACTGGACACGCTAAGTGAAAAGTCGAAGAGCCGCGGCGGTTTCGTGAGCGCGAGTGGCGATGTGATTTCCGTCGAAATCGCCGGGGCCGTTGATGTCCGCGCGACGTAAATTTCTCGCGGACCGACACGCGCGGAACAACGGCGCGCGAACCGGCATTAATATGCGCCAGCTCGGAAATAAATCCTTTTTGCCCCGGAACGAGAGTTGATTTCCATATTCGCGTTCGTAGCCACGCGAAAAATATTTACCGCTCCGGGCAACGAGCGAAAAACGAATTGCGCGCGAAAAGGGCGGAGGGAGGAGGAGAAGAAGGGCAACGGAAGACAAAGAGGAGTGCGGTGTAATAGGAGGAAGAGGAGGAGGTGGAGAAGAGGGTGGGCCAATCTCTCGCGGCAGGATAAGGAAAATTATGAAAATTTCGGCGCCGAGTTAGACGAGGGCGACGTGGACGGCGAAAGAAATGCGGCGAGGAGGCGAAGGCCATTAGAATCTTTCGCAATTACCGAGCTGGATTAAATTAGTACCCCGAGGTTTCGCGTGCACGCTAATGGCCTTAACTGTTTGTAAATGTAATCGTGGATCCGTACGTATATGTACGCTCGTGCACGTACACGCGCGGTTCTACACACGCGCGGCTATTTGTGTACAGAGGTGTACAGAGGTTTATGTCTCTGTGTTCAAACGAGTGTACCAGAGACACGGCCAGGTATAGCGGGGGCCGTGGAGTGCGATTGTACGACTCATCCGCCCGGCTATCACGGTGATTCGTCTGCGTGAACAGCGTTTTGAAAGCGTAATGTATGTAAACGGGCCGTGCATATCGTTTTGCGCCTCTCTTCCTATCCCTCGCCTTCTCATCGACGTTGGCATGACGTTCGGGTGTCATTAGCAGCGTTCTTTCTCAAGTACAGTGACGGACAGAATGGTTGCAACACTTTTTTTTTTAATGAGTTTAGGAACGTGCATTTAAATTCTCCGAGGAATACTTGGCTCGACGGCCATTCCGAAACCATTTTGAGCGTTTCCGATCTACTTCTCGAGCAAAATTTTCCCCAGAGAAAACGCTTTGGAACGTAAACCTGAATCTATATCATTATAAAAATAGCGTTGCAACCATTTTGTCCATCACTGTACACGGAGAGAATTTTCTCTTAAAATTTATCTTGAGAATCATATATAGTCGTGAGACAACACGGCATTTCCAAGACTTTCATGGAGTTTTTAAATTTTACCATACATTTGACTAGTAAAATGCACAGTAAAATTTCGAAAAAACTCGACTACATGTCTTTCAGGGTAAATTTTGAAAGAAAATTGTCTCCGTGTACGAAACTTGCGAATCGAAATGTCAATGCAACGACACTGTTGAACTTCACTTCTCTTATGTTCCACGTTCAAAACGAAAATAATGTAAGGTCAATAATACGAAATTCATCGCGTATAATCTTTTAGAAATACCGAGCTGCCATTTCTATTTTCTAGATTAATACCCCGTTTCTTGTGTAACAGATCAGATTCTGAAGTTTTGTAGCTTTTCATCAATCGTTTGATCAATCGTTTGATTGAGGAAAAGTAATAAAATTTCAGAATCCTATCTGTTACACAAGAAACAGGGTATTAATTTACAAAATAGAAACGGTTAGAAATTACCGCTCGCTACTTCCAGTGTTGAAGCTTGCAATTCACAGATTTAATACACTTTTCGAACTATTTATTTAATACGAGAACAAAGTTTGCTCTACATATTTCTTCTATAATCCACATTTTTCTAATTTGCGATTTTAAATACAAAATTTCATGGATAGGAAAAGAAACGCTAAGACATGGAGATGCATTGATAAAGACTTTCCAGCAAATTCAATTAAAGTTACCTGCTTTTTACTGCCGATAAAGCTTAGGCTCAAAAAATATTTGTCATTCCCAGGTAGAGATTGTGACTTACCTGAAACAGAAAAGAACAAGATTATTTTAGTAACGCAAACGACGAGGAATATATTAAGCTCTTTATAATCTATTAAATAATAGCTAAATCTTTTTAATCTCTCAGTATGTAAAATAAATGTCACAATACGCGACGTGTGCAGATAAAAGAATTTCGATTTCATTTATTATCAGATCATCGCGTAAATTGTTCCTGTATATTTTGCTTAATATCGGCAGTTAGAATTTCTTACGGTTTCTCAGGGATTTCTTGGAGAAATTTAAGTTACAGAGCGCTAACAACAACCTCGTCACGGAGAACGTATCGATAAAATAATATAGATGTGTTTATATAACGTCACGAAACACCGTGATCGAAAATTCTGCACTGTAACGCATCGATCTTATCCTTATTCATTTAACTTAAGCACGTTGCCGCAATGAAACGCGATTGATGAAAGACGCCGGCGGCGAGGTTGTTGATCGCGCGTGTCGCAGAGCGATTGCTGATACCAGAAGGACTGTATAAGTCCGATAATAAGTCTTTTAATCACCCGAAGGAATCGCGCTGTCCGGATACATTTTCTGCAATAAATGACACATCATCGCTCGGCGACGTCCATGTTTACAAAGTTTTATCGAGCGTTTCCAGTAGAAAACAATACGTTTGTTCACATCCTAGTGGAAAGTTAACTTTTGACCAAAAAATCTTCACGCATGCGCGCGCATGTGCGAGCAAGAGAGATATGCCATATTCCGCGCGTTACACAATTTTGTACAGTAAGACAAATCCATGTCATTAAAATATATTAGAGTCCGCCACGTCACCGATGTCTGTCACACACGTGGAATATTTAATAATGCATGACGTAGTACTACACGCAAACGACACGCGGTAATTTTAAGCGGTTTAGGAATATGAGGAGAGATATTATTTTACTTTGCACATTTGCAAATTTTGCGTGCTAATGTGCAATTGAAGAACGATCCGAATATTCAGCCTCTCCGCCGTCCGTGTCACAGCGCACGGAAATTTATGCATTTAATTAACTAATCCTTACGTCGCCGATAACGTTAAACGTGACGGGAGGGGGTTTGTGAAGGATAAGAAATAAGTTGGCGGCTTATCACGACAGTTGATATTCACGGCGGCTTCAAAAATCCTTCAATCTATGTAATTTGCAAAATTAACTGCACTCTCTCCTTACGTGCACGTAAATGTTTAACATTAATTTTTACTCGTTGCAAAACATGCATTAAAAATTTAAAGCGGCCTATTTCGCGCGTAAAAATATTAATTATTTCATGTATTAAAAGCAACTTTTGCCGTCTCTTGCGATTATCATTTCAGCAATCAATATGAAAACTTTATCGCACTATTTCCTCGCAATAAACCAATTAAAAAATCAATTTTTAAATAGTATAAACTGGATTAATGACACACGGGAAGAATTTCTTTTAAAATTTATCTTGAAAATTATGCAATCGTAGGACAACAGAGCATTTCAAATTAATGAGCTTTTAAAATTTACCATACATTTCACGAGCAATTATATTTACAATTAGTATATATTTTACGAGTAAAAGGTGTGGTAAAATTTGCAAAAACTCTCATAATGTTGTTGAAAATGCCACGTGGTCCCACGATCACATAATTTTCAGGATAAATTTGAAGAGAAACATTCTCTCCGCGTGTAAACTGGGAGATCTTGCTAATTTGAAGCGACATGTGTTAGTACATTCTCATGGATTGGCCATTTCCGGTTTCGCGATAGCGCAAGACAGGATAAAAAGGGATGATAGCCGAGAAAAGGGAGAGGAAGAGGAGGCTCTACTGATACCGGAGAGACTTATGTGCTCGAGCTTTACCATCGTAACCCACATCTTGGCCGGAAATTAGCCGGGTAAAAATGAAGCCGCGGCCGCGCGCTATCGACGAAAATCACCGTGGTGGGTATTCGCAATTTTTTCGCGCATACGATTCATCATTGTCCGGACACTTACGTAACGAGTTTGGAGGCCGGGTAAATATAAATCCGAACGTTGTCCGATACAATCTCGTCTTAAATTTTTCTTATTAATTACAGTTTTATTCTTACCCTGGTTTTTACTAACGTACCAGGCTTGTTTAACTCTGATCCGACAGTTAGTTTAATTCAACCTTCGTCTCTTTCAAGAGGACAGTTATGCCCATTTCAACGCAGATTAATTTTAATCCCCGTTTAACTAAGTCTTTCCGATTCCTGGTATACTAGAAAAAGATAAAAAGTAAGTTAAATCAAGATCAAAGTTAATCTGCATCGGTGTACTGAGAAAAATGTCCGATGAAATACAATCGGCTAATCCAATTACGTAATAACAAACGGATATATCCGATTAAATTGTAGGGTAAAGGCGGGCATTATGGCCAGGCGGGTAATATGGCCACAACGCCCGTATTAAATATTCTAAACATTGATAAACATCGATAATGTATAAAAACCAATTATTGTAACTATTCTTGAAGTTTGGTAACAAAAATCTCTCTATTTTGTTATTATTTGTGGTTTGGTGCTTCATTGTTCTCCATAACCATCAAAATATACACGTCAAAGTGAGACATGGCACTTCCAACTAACAATAAGTAAGATTTTCAAATTAAAACAAAATAATTTTGGCTTTTCTCATTACACGTTTCAAAACCTGAACCTTGGCTATATTTTTATAATAAATTTATCGTGCTTTGCCCATTATTTTGATAATTATAATGCACATTATTAAATGTATGCTCGGCGGCGAATATGGCCAGCGACAAAGGTAGCTAATATGGCCAGCGAGTACAACAGAGTGTAGAGTACGCCAGTGCTGAGAGTGATAACAGCGAAGAAAGAAAATAGTTATTTCTCACAATTTATTAATAAATTGTGAGAGCACGGCGTTACGTAGAGAGAGTGGACATACACATACACATTTCTTAAATGTGTACTCGTATGTTTAAAATATTTCAAAGTTTATGTTCTGTACGATTAAAGTAATACTTTACGATTAAAGTAAATACCTCACTTTTGCAAAATATTACTGTTTTGTACACTTTTTTTATAGTTGGCCATATTATCCACCCCACGTTTAATATGGCCAAAACGCATACTTTCAGATTCTTTTTTTTTCTTCGAATATGGATAGATTTTAATTTATCAAAA
>NW_011967046.1:79611-97077 GCF_000949405.1 Vollenhovia emeryi | reverse complement strand
CCATAATACCCGCCTTTACCCTATATCCGACGAAAAATGTAGTCGGTTTTTCAATCGAATTTAATCGGAAAAATTTCATCGGGTGTATCCATAATTTAATCGGGAAAAATTAACCATTGGAAACACCATTTATACCCGCTTCTACCAACGCAATTTAACTTTAATCTCGGTTCAACTTTGTACCTTTTCTAGTCTGAAAATTACCAATAGATATATTTAAAAAATGAAAATAAAATAACAAATAATATAAAAACGTTAGTCAAAAAACGTGAGAGGACGCTGCCTGTATACACAGCGACCGATGTTATTGCTAAAGCGAAAATCGCTCCCCCGGATCGAAATCCATTCTATTAGATGCATCTACGTTTCGGCCGTAGATGTTCGTAGAAGTTCGAACACGATGCGACTGCGGCATGGTAAAATATGGAAATACGTCGGCCCTTTAGGGCATATCTGAAATAAGCGCGTCTACGGTAGATATTAAGTAACATTAGGCCATTACTTTCAAGTCTGGCTCGGCGGAACTTTGTAGGGGAGTCTGACTTTAACTCGGCACGCCTCTGCAAATTGTCCAACCATTAGGGTTGCATTGCGCAAAGATGGATACGCGCATACATACACGGCCGTGCCGATGGCCGATTCGACGAGTAATTCGTATCTTTTTTTCCCTTTCAAGCAAATCAAATTATCGATCGATAGAATACGTAAAAGTGCGACCCGATGTGGGAACAAGAAGACCAACCGCGAGCCAACGATGATTGGCATCGAGTGCCGCGAGGTGTGAAGCAGCGTTTTCCCCGCCGAGAAACCAGCTCTGTGATTTATGTACGCGGCGGCTCTTCTGCGTTAATCAATTTCTAAAATTGAATGTTTGTAACAAGGCTCGTTGAAATTCCCGTATTTCAATTACTCCCCGAAACTATGACGGGTTGACATTATGATTTTTATGAGAAATTTCAGTTAATTTTACAAGTAAAATTTCTTTTCTTTTTATGTCAGTAGTGTTGAATACACAAAAACAATAATGTAACAATATATAATATCGTGATATAATTAAGGGGAATATAAATTTAAAATAAAGTTAAATATAAAAATTGACTATAAACAGGCTTTAGTACGCACTAGTGCAAGCAACCGAATTCGCTGTAAGACAAAACAGTCTCCTACCGACATACCGCTCATTCAGGATGTTGGACCGTTCGCGAGTATAAGTAAAAAATAGAGAACCTGCTTATATCCCGATATACATATAAAGTAGTGTCTCTCTAACACCGCCGAACGCACTCGTACACGCATGCCGATACTCGTTCGCGCGCACAACAGGCCGCGAAGAAAGAAAAAAGAAACATATGGCAGGTAGTCGCGTAATAGTTTGCATATTCATCGGTTTTCTGGCTTATCGAGTCCGTATCAACGGCGTGCTTAATTGACTTCGGATTTTCTCATTAGCGCGAATGGGTTAATTCCGAAACCGCGAAGTGCCGTGAATCGCGTTCGAAGAAACGTTGCGCCAGAAGAAAGGGCGGGAGGAACGCTGTAAACGAAGGTAGGATGATTTTAGAAGTTATATCCTTTCTTTTTTATGTTAAAAGGATTGAATGTATAGAAAGAATAATGTAATGTAATTAATACAAATTTTTTCTCTCTCTCTCCCCCCCCCCCCCTCTCTCTCTCGACTCTCTGGTACTTTGCAAGGAGTCTCGCCGTTTCCATCGGGAGCGACGTACAGGTTCGTCGTATAATTGACGGTATTTTACGCTCGTTACTTCGCAATTGCGGAACGTTATACGCGAGCGGCGCGTCCGTAAAGTTCAATGAGTCGTGATATTTATCGTTGAGCGCGCGCACAATTCTCAAATTCTCGGCGGCGACGCTCGCTTTCTATGGCGGGCAACAATCACGATGATTCTATACCTTGATAATTGACGTGTGCGCCGCGCGTAAAACTTCCATAGGTTACCGCGCGCATCGCTCTTTTACTTTGAGCGCCTTGATCGCTCGTCGCAACGCAGGCCAAGACAATTCCGCGGAAACTTTCAGAAGGCGAGTTCGTGCACGACGGCGGCGGAGGCAGAATTTCGACGTCCCACGCGTCCCTAGACCTCATAATCGAGGATGTAATTTTCGAGCAGTTATATCCAGAACAATTTGCCGGGTACTTGCCTACTAGCGTCTGCTCGGTTGAAAAGAGTAAATAATACCGGACAGAATGCCTGCGAGTTATTAGCAGGCAGGAATGCGCGGGAAACTTTCCAGACTGTTTCCACGGGACAGGAGAGACGGCAACTTCTGGAAATTCCGTCGTTCTGCGATAAACGTCGTGCATACGTAAATCCACCGCGGTTGCTTGCCAGCCCGGACGAGGCACGACTCGCTGAATTCAAGCCTGAATTAATTCTCCCTCTGAATTTACTCCATTTTACTTTCCGAGGCGCCTCGACATTCGTGCACTGAACTTCCAACTCGAAATATTTTTCGCTCTTAATATTTCAACTTTAACTTACAATTTAGGTGCTTCCTGTCCCCTCTTTGTATTTGTGTGGCATATTGTTAAGATTCTCAGACATAAATATACACTCTAAATGATAAGTGCTTGAAATTGCAAACATTTTTATTATCGCCATTTTTCAAGATGTTTATTAGTGCGCAAAATTTTTCAAACATTTTATAAATGTTTGGTTTTAAGTGGTGCTTGATATATCGCACGCGTACAAGTGTTTGATTTTCTTAATAACTGAAATTTTATGTAGATTAAATGTTTTTTAATAATGCTATAACAAGTGTTGAGTTATGTTTTGCAAAAGTACAGTGTATGTTTGTCAACATTTTTTAATCATTCAGTCTTAAACAAGTTTTCATTATAAGCTTTAGACAGTGTTTGAAATACAAATCTGATTGAATTTCTAATAATGAAACACAGATTTCGTTTTATTTTGTTTCCGCTTGAAAATCAAACGTGCATATCTGTTTAATTTGACTCGTATTCAATTTTAGCAACACAATTTTACAAGGTTCTGCAAGGTTTGATACAAAAGTGTTTGAAGGTAAATCACTTCTATGTGCAAGTGTTTTAAACGCTTTTCTAATTGTGTGTTGAATAAGTCAAACATTTTTCTGTCTTAATGTTTATAATTCAAACACTTACGATGAGCCAATTTTTAGAGTCTATTAACAATATGGAAATATCTCGAGGGCGAGAATTATTTTTGCATTTGCCGCGAAAAGGGAAAATTTTTAATTAGAAACAGGATGTTTTCCGCGAGCGAACGTTCCCATAAAATAGTAATACTGAATTATTCCTATTGCACGCGCACACCACAGCGTGACATATCACGTTGCAACCGCGCCCACAGATAATTCTTAAAAGCGACCGATTTTTCCTGCCGCCACTCGGTCGAGAGGAGCAAACTTGAGAGCAAAAACCGATCGCGCCGCATGCAGAATCTCGAGAAGATTTTCTTCCCGTCCTCGGCCGCGTCACGATTTAATCTGTCCCGAAGTACTACGTCAAGGGAGTCGCGATTTCATCTCCATCGGTCGTCGACCAAGTGCGCAACGCAATCTCAACGTAACGCACTTACGACCGCGAGTATCTCTACCGGGTGTTCGGCTGATTAAAGAATTCGTTTAAAGATTTTATATTTAACGAGAACTAATGGCACGCTGTCGTTTGCCGATTTCTTTTTTCACAGTTTCTGTATCTCTTCTCTTTAATTAAACTTCTAATTGAACCATTGTTGGTATAAAACCCAATTAAAAGTAATTGCAAGACACGGTCGTTTTTAAAATTCACTGAAACAAAGATTGATTCATAAATACAAAGCGTACCATATACTCAATTTTTTTGGAGAAAATAATTACTGTGCCTTTTTCTTTTTTTTATATTTAATTGACAACGCTTCGTTATATTATTCCAATCATTTATATTTACATATCCACGAGTTATACAAGCGATCGTTTAGAACGTTGGAAGTTTTAGGTATCGAAGTGGACGAGGGTAGGACCTTCGTTAATGAGAGAAACGGTATTTATTATTTATATCGCGTTCTAGCAATCAACAATGTGTGTACTACGCGGCGAGTGTACGTTCGTGTCAAGAAAATGCCATAACTTTGTGGCTCGTAATGATTACAATCTAAGCTTTGTTACCTGTAATCACTGCCACAATGTATCTTTGAATTATGTTTATTCTCCGATCCTAATCGGAGAGGAAGAGAGTCAAAAATGTGGCTTCCAGATTAAGCTTACGTTACACACCATATTACACTCGTATCGCGAAAAGCGCCCGATAACGGCGCGAAGGAGTTATCAATAGAAATTTGCATATCTTCCTACATTTTCTATGCATTTAGAGTTGAACTACTTATTTGTGCGCTAAAATATTTTCTTTCGTATTATAATTGACAAGAAGTTTTAGAAGAAACGATCTACGTCAGAATTTCCCAAAATGTTCCTCAATGATAAAATGTTTCCGATGAAAAACTGACGCGCGAGTATAAGGAAAATAATGCATACGTTTTGTTACGGAGAAAATTTTCCCTTAAAATTTATCCTGAAAATCATGTAATCGTGGAACAACGTGGCATTTCCAAGAATTTTATGAGAGTTTGTGGAAATTTTATTTTCAAAAACTCTCATGAAGTTGTTCAAAATGTTGTTCTACGATTACATGATTTTCAGGGTAAATTTTAAAACTCCGTGCACTATCACTTAATTTAAGAACACAAATTGATATTAAACTGTATTGCAACAAGTAATTTTTATAAACGTTTCCGGGACGATTGAGAAACATTGATTTGCGTAATCCATCGTTTCCAATTTTATATCATTGCCTCGTTTCACCCACCAGTTTGCCGAGTTCGCACTGTCGTTTCAAATCAGCGCGGTCGATTTTATGTACCACCCCGTTATATGTGAGCCGACATGTATGTATATTGGGCAAATCGATTTGTTAATCGCCCGTGAAGCTGTGTGACGTAATGTCTGGAAATTAATTACGATGGCAACGGGCAAGGGAGTCTTTATCGAGTGTCCTACCGATAAGTGCTAGAGATTGACATCTGCACGTAAAGTGCCTCGAAAGTTTTGCTGTCGCTGTCGGTCACCAATAACAACTGGATTAAATTTCCGACGGCAGTTGCTTCAATTACGTTGTAAAGGAACAAAATAATTTTAATCAATTATTGACACACAAAGTGACAGCGCGCGGATGAAATTATAATTAAACGATATTCACATTCGCGTTTACTTCATGTCTCAACGTATCGGAACGACGCGTTTTATAAGTGATGCACAACAAATATCGAGCTTTAGAATTCATGTAGATAATTACGGCCCACTCGCATGCGCGATATAATCATAATCTCGCTAATTAGAGCGCCTCTTCGACGCTCATTCTCCTTTAATTGTCGCTCACTTAGAATTGAACGTTTCGATCATATTATCATATAATACGTGCGAATCCCGTCAAAATTCCTCAGACGATTCTCCAAGGACTCACTCGCAACGTATGATTTCCATGTTTAACTTACGTTTTTTAGACGACAAACTTTTTAAGGAAACGATTAAGAGAAAAATTTGCTTAACCATCTTCCAGAGATTCTGCGAATTCTTCTGCCGTTTTGCGTTTTTGCCAAAAAGTATTTAACGACATTACCCGACAACGCCCATATAAATATATAAGAGAACACGGCGCTGTTTTGTTGCTCGATATGTTTAATTAGCATAATTTCATGCCCGCCAGTACTGGCAGGTGGGACACGAGTGGACGCGGCCCCGCTTCCGGCAGGCATTGGAGGAGAGTCACTGCCACCTCTCGGCGCGATTTATTTAACCCAATTACGAAAAAATTAAGCGAGCGACCGATACGCAAAATTTCAATGATTCCGTTAATTCCGAAATAAAAAAAGAATTCCGTCGTGTTCCCGATAAAAAATAAATACAGCATCGATCAGTCGAGGCACTGAAGCGTCATTTGTCGCACAAATAAAACTGCACGGTGATACACGTATGTAAAAAGCGTATATAAAATTCGAGACGATGCGACTGTCAAATGCAACAAGGATGATGATAAAGTATAGAATGGACAGAATCCTTCGCGAGACTTTGCTTTCCACACCGAAAAAAAAAACATTGTTCGCTACCGTAGCTAATCGTGGTTTGCTAAAAATATTTTGCCGCCTTAACTGTAAATTTCTAAACCACAGCAAATGGTTTGCTGTCGCACCTGATGCAATAGGCACAGTAGCAAAATATTTAGCTATCACAACGAAATATTAGCTGCCCATATTTCACAACTGAAATTTAGTTGCCACATGCAACTACGGTAGCTATATTTTTCTTTCCGTGCATATTTCTAGTATAATTCCAAAGTTTTAAGTCTTGAAAGATCGCGGCGCATGCCCGAGTCGAAATTTTGGCAAGTACAAAATTTACTCCTACTTAAAAACTGACAGTGTCGGAAATTTCTACTTTCGCCAATTTAGCATTAAAGCGGGTCCTTTTAAGTAAGAGCTAAAAGTAAATTTTTAGAATTAAAGATTCAAGGGAGAAGTAAAAAATATCATGTCATGTTATTGCTGGTCTATGTAGCTGTAGATCAGCTAAGTAGGTGTAAATTATCCTTAAAAGTGTTAAAATAATATGCAAAATTTCGACTCGGGTGGACTTTTATCGCCGATAGAGATTCTCTTCTCCGTCGTAGGGATTGATATCGCTATCGCCGTTGCTCCACCAAAAGTAATACTATTTTTACTTCTTTCCTCTCCTCCTCCGAAACAACCGATGCCGCCTGGCTAGCATGCAAATCCCGGCGCAATCGTTCTTACAAATTCGTGTTAGGTCGGGTCAGCTTGAGCCAAACTCGGCTCGCAGACGTGTAATCTGCCGAGCTAGCCACTAGGCGGGGTAATGATACACTCGCGATCGGCGCGGAGGGGTATCAAGATAGTAGTAGCCGCTAGTATCGCTAGCGAGGTGGTATGGCGGTGAGTACTCGGTGAGACAAGTCGAAGCTCCGGGACGGGAGCGATCTATATTTACGTACCTGACGAGCGAACGCTCTTGATCTAGACGTGTATAGCCGCCGTACCGTATTTTCCACCGTCGGTCGCTAAACGCGGGCAAAACGGCGGCGAAACCGCCCGCAAATCTGTCATTGAATCGCACGATTCGTGCCACCCCTCGGCCTGCAACTCGAGAACGCTCTCCCTCAGGAAGACGCGCCCTTTCAAGATGAACCTTGTAACGCTGCACGCGTGCAACTTTGCTCTTGCGAGACAGGGCACCGGCCAAAATTACATCACCTTCCGACTTTTTCAACGCAACCCGAGTCTTTTAAGGACAATTTACAACTACTTAGCTGATCTATACATCTACATAGACCAGCGATAACCTACTTTGATGACATTATATTTTTTTACTCCTCCCTTCAATCTTAAATTCTAAAAATTTGCTTTAGGAATAAATTTTGTACTTGCAGTTCGATCTCTTTTACCGTCTTAGGTCCTACTATACAATAGAATTAAAGGTTCAACATAGGGCCAAAATTTCAACTCGACAACTTATTTCGTCACAGTGTAACAGGTGCACCTTGTAGTACACGAAGGGTGATGAAATTTGACAAAGTACACCGTGATTTTCAGTTTTCATTTGTGCATTTTACAACTAGTTATTATGCACAAAAAATGAAGTTACTTGAATTAAACATTAATGCCACGGGCTGCCACAAACATAAATAATTCATTCAATTGTATTCGCTATAGATTTTAATTTTAAGCATTCAACTGAGTATCCAGATTATTAAGACAACTATCTGATGTTTCTCATTCATTAATATTGATGTTGTTTCAACGATTTTATTTCAATTTGAACGCTCTCCTTCAGGAAGACGCACCCTTTCAAGATAAACCTTGTGACTCGGTACGCGTTCGCGGGCAACTTTGCTCTTGCGAGACAAAGCACGGCCAAAATTACATCACCTTTCGATTTTTTTCAGCACAACTTTCGTCAAAGTGCATCGAACGCGCTCAAGATTTTTAAGTAGACACTTGTAGCAGGTCCACCTTGTACACGAAGGGTGACGAAATTTGACAAAGTGCACCGTGATTTTCAAAGTTTTCATTTGTGCATTTTAAAACTAATTATGTATGCACGAAAAAATGAAGTTGCTTGAATTAAACATTAATGCCACGGGCTGCCGCAAGCATAAATAATTCATTCAATTGTATTTGCTGTGGATTTGAATTTTAAACATTCAACTAATTGTAAGTACAAGATTATTAAGACAACTATATCTGATGTTTTTTATGCATTAGTTCTGATTTTATTTCAATTACACTGATCTTGCTGGTGCATCATTTTCTTACGTGCGAAAATTCGAAAGGTCATATAATTATGGCCGGTACTGTATATTATAGTTTGACTCGAGCGTCCCACCGTTTCACGGAAAATTTTCTCTAAAAAGCGCGCTCTTTATTCATAGGAAATTTGCGATTAAAAGTAAGTCGAGAGAAGTCAGTTCTCGTTTCGTCGAGCCGCGCTTTTATCTCGCGCCTCGATAATTCAATCTGGATGCGCGATGCGGTATGTTATTGCGCTTCCTCGCGTTTTTATGTTATGCGAGAGCGTTCATTCCGCAGCTCCTCGCGGAACGTGACTAATTAAACGTCAGGCGAAGAACTCTATCTGTAACTGTGCAAAACTGTAACTATCAGTAAGCGGCGCGAAATGTGGATCTTGTATATAAGTTAGCGAGAACGCGCTGCAATACGCTAGGCGGGATTATTTTACGCCACTTGCCTCTAAACACACGTCGTAGCTGTATACATTTTTCACGGATACGCCCCCTTGTGTATTTTTTCACTCGGCGCACCGTGAGCTGCAGCCATTTTGCCACTTGTTACTGAATTCGCCGATAAAATAGAAATAGACAAGGAAATTGAGAAACGTTGAATGCTTTTTCAAATAAAACATTTTTACCACATCTGAAATAAAACAGCCGTCTGTCGAGTTTTATCAATGAAATATCGCGGCATTGAATTACCGTGAAATTAGCAGAAAATTTTTAACAATTAGCAAATTGGAGGAAAGAACCTGTGTGGACCAAAGCGCCAGAAGGAAGAGGCGTTGCCGCTCTTTATTAATAAAACACTTTACTATCAAAAGAAGTTTTCTATTTTCTATATTCAATAATTATTTAATTATTTAAAAAAATTAGCATCTTATCTCTCCGGGCTGTAATTGACGCGCACGTATGCTAGTTTTGTTTATCGGTGGATACGGGGTGGACACTTTGCTAGGCACGGGGTAAGAATTATCTGTGTACGATCACTATTATTACGCCTTCGATTGAGTGTCTTTAAATCTGGACGCATTCCGACAGTCTTTTAATTGCTACCCGCGCGCGACGCAACACGATTCCGAGTATGATCCCGGGGAGTTAATTGCACGGACAAGAATTCGGACTCCGAGATAATTTTTGTACGCGAATCGAAAGCTACTCGCTCTAACCCGTAAGTCAGCCCGTAATAACACCGGTCGGGAGAATAATAGAAGTGCAATGCACGTTGTAAAAGATATCGTACACGCAACTACCGTGATAACAGTAATTAATTTTGCACGAGGACGTCGCTCGTTCGACAATTCGATAGAATCAGGTCTCCTACTTTTCAACAAATACGCGACACGCGTGTCCGCGCGAACGTGAATAACATAATCCGTCTCCACTTTACAAATTAACAATTAAATAGCGGCTTAGTGACGTCAGTCAGGAAATCAAGAATTTTAATAAGTGTGGAAACAACCTTACTGGCAAGTCTATATTGTAATAAAACATAACGTTTCGGCCAGTAATACTGGTCCTCTTCAGGTAACAAACTTACAAGAGTGCCTGCAAATGTAAAATTCGTCAGATTAGAGATGCGAAAATGAAGTTAGAAGTCAGAAACTTCGTTGTACAATGTGTCTGGTCATGAACGTTGAAGAGGACCAGCATTACTGGCCGAAACATTGTGTTTCCTTGTAATAAAGAACTGCCAGTAAGGTCGTTTTCACACTTGTTAAAATTCTTTACAAATTAACATTTGTTACACTTTCGCGTAAATTTCGCGTTAAGTGTTTTACAGCCTCCTAGACGCTAATTACGCGAAATCTGTCTCGTTCGCGATTATAAATTCGTGGGAAAGAAACGTAATCATAAATTATACTATTAAGATACGCGTGCATCGTGTCGGAGCCTGCGTCCGCGTACCAACGCAAATTGATTATAGTATGCACAATTTACGTCATTACATGTTACAAAAAACAAATTACGTCAGCTGGGATCCTCGCGGCTACTAGTTAAGCTTATATATTACACGCTTCCACCGCTGAAAAATAAAGCTAACACGTTTCGATACATAGAATACGGTGGTCAAAGCGTTCCTTAGAGACACGCGATATTATATATTCATACGATACATCGATACGCGCATGAAATATATCGTGACGTAATCAATCATTACGCTACCCGATCTCAATTTATCGGTTATTATACGAGAACAACCGAGTCGCCCGGGGGGGAAATTCACAATGTCCCGCGGTGGCGATCAACAAGCCCCGCATTTCTCACCGCTGACAATTAACGGTCGCGATGGAAAAAAAAAGGATTGGCTATTTTTCGCCGCGACTGATCATACGGTGTCGTGGAATCGCCGTCTCATTTCTTACGCAAATACGCCGCCTTTCACTGAATCGGTCGGAGACGTAAACGACCGAGGAGGGAACCTAATAATGGTGAGAGGTGGCTCAAAGCACGACGAGAAATTTAATTGCGGTCATCTTAATCGCGCCATTTTTTTCGACGTCAACCTGTAAAATTGGCTGTCATTATTAGACTTATGCAATGCATAGGATTCGAAAGAAATTATCCAATTTGTCGTATATCTTGGGAAATTTTTAAAAAGTAATGGCAACGTATCGAACTACCATCACTTGTGAAACGTTGAGAATTAATACATTCTTTCGTCAAATTATACGACGTCCATTTTATTATACACGACAATGCAAAGGAATCGCTTCTCTCCACGCGTTGAGATCATGAAAATTGACGCTGCCTTCGCTCGCGGGGTAAAAAAAAACCACCGAGGGCACAGAAAGTCGCGGCTTATCCAAATAACATTTGGTTTAGCAGCGCCAAGTTTTATCTCTTTTTGTCTCATTAATATTATTGTCTCCTTTTTGTCTTTCGTTATAATTGTATGCTCGATTGTTTGAACATAACATTTTAAACTAATAAAGTATCTAGTTTTTATAAATATTCATTTTAGTTGGCGCAATTTAATGATATCATTACTTTTGTAAATGTAAATACATTTTATTGATTCCCCTTATTCCTCTTATAACATCTCTCTCTATATATCCACTTTGCTATGTGGCGATCGAACGAAAAACCAACAATGTTTTTGTTTGGTTTTGAACCCGGGTCTTCGGATTACTAGGCTAGCGCACAATCCTCTGCGCCACGATCGCCACCGTTTACACTTTTGTAAAAAAGATACTTTTATAGAAAAAATAAAAATGTTTTTTTTCTAATAAAATATATCCGAATAATTAAATTATATAATTCTTGGACGGCGCTTATACTTGGCGTCTTGTTTACCCTTTTTTAAAAAGGTTATTTTTTTAAGGCGATCCAATTAACTTCTATTCCTTTATCTCCAAGAAAACAGAAGAGCGAGACGGCCTAAAGCAGCCGGTGCGTTCTCGAGAGGGCTCGCCCGGTAGCCTCGCTTTCAAGCCGAAAACGGAAAGCTCGACGTAAAGCCGTGCCGATGATGCGAGCTCGAAAAGGGGGGCTACCCTGTGTTTACACGGTGCGGCGCGCCGCCCCGTGAGCATTAGCTCTATCTTTCTGCCGCCCAATCTCGCGTTTCTGAAATGCAAATTCTACCGAAACGAGCGGACGGCGAAATGAAGGGATGCGGCGCGGCGACGACGATCTAACTGTCGGTTCCCGCGACGTCCTGTCCCGGACACGTTACGCTCCTCGGAACGGAAGCTTCTCTGGTAGCCCCCCTCAATCGCGACGTTGCGAGACAGTCGATGAGTTTGGGGTACATTTCGGTGTATTTCTACACGGAGAGAATCTCCTCTTAAAATTGGCCCTGAAAATCACGAGCAACACAGCATTTCCAAGAATTTTATCTGTGTTTTCAAATTTTACCATACATTTTACTAGCAAAATATGTACAGAGTATAATTACTGGCCATGGCATCGCAAGGCATTTCGGAGAAGTTTATCAGTTCTTTTGAAATTTTACCAAACATCTTACTGATAAAATGTATGGTAAAATTTCAAAAACTCTCATAAAATCCTTCGAAATGCCGCGTTGTACCGCGATTACATAATTTTCAGGGTAAATTTTAAGAGACAAAATTCTCTCCGTGTAAACATTGCAATCATTGGAAACGTCGAAATGTAACTTAATAGTTCAAACAGAATTGTTTTGCGGTTGTTCTGACGACAAGTAATTTCACGTTACCAGTTTAAGCTTGAATTAAAATTAAAGTCTAAGCTTCAGTGCAGTTATTAATATTAAAAATGATTTTAAGTCTATCTAGTATCTCGCTGCGAGCAGATTGTTGAAAGCACCGAGCATTAATAAAGAATTTAGCGTGTTTTACTGCAGGATTTTATTACGTATATTATAAGCGCATTACGGACGCGGAGACAAAACTATTGCTAATGACTCTCTTTCAAGAAACGCGACGATATAGAGTCGTCAGCGTTGACATATGCCGAGTTCACGAAGGCCCCGCTAGTCAGATCCGTCATTTTCTTATGGCAAACTCCCACGTGATTTTCAACGGGTTTGTAAGGAGGGTGCAAGGAGCTATAAATTTAATGGCAGACAAACGTTAGTGATGCTCGCGAGCTTACGAGACATAGTTTAACCGGAAAAAATAGTCTTGAATCGAGTGAATAGTCTCGAATCTGTATGAATCTTTAATTCCAATTACATCTTTTACCTTATAATTACGCACTTTCTCCGTTCTCCGCGATTTATCCCAATTACTTTTTTGCGTTTATCAAACATTAAAAGATGGACAAAAGTTCTAGAGAAAACTTTACTTAAGATAATGACAGACTTTAATTTAACATCCAGCGTTTGAAGCAGCGAGGCTTAAACTTTCGGAAGGATTAATGTTCGTGAAAGCTCGGAGAGACAGTAAAAGATCCCGCAGGTTAATTTTGTTAAACTTTGCAAGAGAACTGGCACTGACACCAATTTCGTTGTGCCTGGGGAGCAGGCCACACCCTAGTGGGAAGGCGAATTCAGGATACGCCAGCCATCGGGTATACAAAGTGCGACACGGGGAGTGAATTCTGTCACGAAAGAAGGGCGGCGGTGGTACTTGAACTAATGACAGGACTGCCTAATTAGGAAGACGCATTCGTGGGGAATCGGGTTACGAATTGTGCACTTTGCGAATGCAACAATTGCGAGAGTAATGCGACGTCAAACGAATATTTCACGTGATCGCAATTCTCCGTAACGCGGCTAATGGTTCAATACCGCTTTCAAATTTCTGTGTCTCATCCCTAACTTTCGCTACAGCCGTAATACCTGCGTCAAATTAAATAAAATAACTGCCTGGCCCTAAAATATGTAAAAATAACAATTTAACGCTATTTTTAATTTTATATTGAGTTCCGTATACTTTATATGCTGTTCTTTCACATCGTGTTAGATTATGAATCTGCGCGAGTCAGCGAAAAAACCTCCCACAGATTGTCCCTCAAAATTCTTACTTGACATTTGAATAGTTGAATAGGGACTCGAGATTCTCAGCGGCATCAAGTGCATCGCTAATTTGTAACACGGCTCCACGTTACATTCGGGGTTCATCGGCCACATATATTTCGAGGGGAAATCGTACACACGCACGCGCGGCCGTGTTAATCCGCCTATCCTTCTCCGAGGCTAGTCATGTATAATTACGATCATCAAGCCCTCTATCCTCGCGGTGAGAAAAACGGACGCTTGAAAAACCAAATGACAGCCTCTGGTGATGTAATGACAATGAGAAGTGCCCGCCTCTGCCTGGCACCGGAAGTGCCCGCCACGCCGGAGAACCGAACGGCCGCGCGCCGGGCCGCCGCGTCGCGCCGCGCCGGTGTCATACGCCGGCGTCTTCTTCGTACAACGAATAAATGACTAAATTGCCGCTAATTATCGACCTTCGGCAGATGACAAAAAGCGACGTTCCGAGATGATTCGAGAAAACCTCAAACGAATCGCGTCGGTATTATAGCGAAATCAGTCCTCGCGTGAAAGTCCCCGTCCAACTGGATATTATAATAATAATCTAATGAGATAAAAACCGAAGTTTTAATCAACTCGGTAAGTGCGGCTATGTACATCCTCCAGCGACCCATTTCAAATCGACTTTTCTCCACTCGCAAGTTTCTAACCATCGGCGCAAGATTTCTTCATTTCCAATCAAGATGAATTTAGGGAGAAAACTATCAAAGGTAAATTCTTTTTTAATAAAACCGAACCAGTTGGAACTGAAGTGCAACAACTTGTTAAAAATTCTCTCTGGTTAAAAATTGAAATTCCGTTCTCTGCTGAGAATTCAAAAATAGTTCTCGTTGGAATAAATATCGCGGTTCGTCCGAGCCATTAGCAATTTAAATCGCATTATTGCTGCTCCTCCATAACGAATTTGGTAATAGCCAGGCATGATTATTAGTGAAAGAGCGTACAACGACGTTGTTCTGTCGCATTCGTCATCTGCGAGAAGGACGCAACACACATAAATTACGCATAATGATGCCGCCTTGAGAGTTTGCAATCTAAACTCTCAAGTTCTGGGACGCTTATACGCCAAATATTTGTATCCCAGTTTCCGGGGCACATTCTCACGGTCTTTGATAAAGTTTTTTTTCTATATTCTTACTCGCTGATACACTCATTGCACAAATAATCAAATGTGCCTTACAGCTTATATAAAGATGTATAACATAATCTCTTTTCCCTTTATGACATTACAAAAAATACACGTGTAATTATACATAAAAGGAAAATCCTCTACTATGCGATAGGTTCTTAATATGAGATAGCAGGTTTCCAACTCAAATTCAATCACAAATCTTTCTACGCAACGATTACACGACCCAACAATGAATTTTCCAAATAGATTTCGCCCCGTGGGCAATAAATTCGTGGTGGAATCACCTGATGATGTATATTAATTTAACAGAACCCCGCTAACCCATATTAAAATTCTATCTCGTAATAGGGGACTTTCCTCAACGTATAAAAGCTGCATATGTGTAAAATTCAGATAATTATATAAAAAATTGCATTGATTTGAAATAAAATTAATTGTAAGATACAAGCAGAGAAATCTGAATTTCAATCGAATAATATTGTATTTCACAAAAAAAACAGAAAAATGTACTGTTACTATTTAAAAACACGTAAGTAGATAAAGAAATGTTCATTAAAAATTAGTTTCACTGTCTAGTGCCAATACTGTCGCTAATTTTTATCAGGGTTGGGAAAGATATACTTTATAAAAGTATCTAGTTACAGTTACAGTTTCTTTTTGCTAAAAATGTAACTAGTTACAGTTACGAGTTACCAATTCTGACAAGTAACGCGTTACTTTGCAGTTACTTTCTTGTAATGAAAATAAAAATGTCAAATCTGCATTTGAATTGTAAAGCGTTAATAAAGAAGGCGTTTATGCGCAAACGCAAGGCCTAATGCGATCTGTGGAGGTTTAAAAAATATACAGGTTGTCAGATTCGATTTGGACCACTCCAAAGATTATAGTAGATTGGGTCAAACTGAGAAGAAAAGTTATATACCATTTTACAAAATCCGTAATTATTTTCGCGTAATTAAGAAAAACGTCTGAGCCAATAAGTGCACGGAGGAGCGGAAGG
Organism: Vollenhovia emeryi; assembly: GCF_000949405.1. Lineage (NCBI taxonomy): Eukaryota > Metazoa > Arthropoda > Insecta > Hymenoptera > Formicidae > Vollenhovia > Vollenhovia emeryi. Next base: position 81,140 of record NW_011967046.1, on the reverse strand, counting down.
CCGGACTCGGCAGACATGCAAAATGGTGTATTTGTTGACATCTCTCAAGATCCGATAGCGAGAGGTGGAGTCACGCATCGATCGATGAGAGACGATGACGAGCGGGGAGCGGTGAGCGGGCGAACGGCGCGCAGCGAGCGAACGCGCGACATATGACACCGCGCCGAAAAAGTTTTTCTGGTGGTAGGAGAATAATACACCATTTTGCATGTCTGCCGAGTCCGGCCTTCACCTCCTCCGTGCACTTATTGGCTCAGACGTTTTTCTTAATTACGCGATAATAATTACGGATTATGTAAAATGGTATATAACTTTTCTTCTCAGTTTGACCCAATCTACTATAATCTTTGGAGTGGTCCAAATCAAATCCGACACCCTGTATAAAGTAACAATTAATGTAACTATTAAATTAGTCACTTGTTATCGAAAAAATGTAACTGAGTTAAGTTACAGTTACAGATGGAGAAAAAGTCAGTTAAGTTAGAGTTACCAAAAAAAAGAAGTAATTATAACTTCGTTGCAAGTAACGAGTTACTTCCCAACCCTGGTTTCTATCGATATCACAAGCTCTCGTCAGAATTTCGAACGCATCCTTAATTCGAGTTTATTACTCGTGTACCTTTTACTTGGTCGAATGTGCCCGAACTCTGGCGAGGCCAATGATCGTTGCCGTTTTTTAATTCCGGTGCACGAATTTCCGAGAAAAAGTGCGTATTCGGGTCTCGGGGCCCGCGTCGACGGTCTCGGGAATGTGTTCGCGCGCGACTCGACAAATCGGCACAATGGGATTGGATGCCGCGCGCGCCAAACAAATCGCGGCTAATAAGAGGTTGATGCATGGTGCCGCGAACTGGAGGGGGCCAATACATAAAAATAAGATAAATTTTACACTCGGCTGGTGATGAATGGCGGGATGAATTATTGAATAGTTAAACACACAGCGCCTTACCGGGCCGGCATGGGCCCCGGGCCCGGGCCCGGGCCCCGAAGTCGGATGAGATACATCGTTACCGGCCAGGGCCGCTTCTCGCGAAGCGCAGTTTCTCTCCGATTCCGCCTACCGAATCGTGTCGACAAGTCGATTTCTCACTGCAGCGACTTTTGATGCCTCGGGTCGACGTCGAGTTCAAGGAGTCAATTCTGTACCTCACAATATAGTGGACAAAGTGAGTGATCTTACGACACAGTGCTGAAAGTGAGCGGCTTCGTCTCTTTCTAAGAGGACAGTTAGAAAGAGATAAGGTTATTCACTCTTAGCATTTTCACTATAGTGTAAGCTACAGAATTGACTCCCACACGATAAAAGGTAAAATGTTAATATAAACATTTTTCACATGTCGCAAAATGTCCACTCTAAATTGTAAGTTAAAACAACATTCGTCGCGTGTGTTACTTTTTTTTACAAATTATCAGTGTTAATTAATTATTACTATACTTCGCATTTATGTTTATGTTTTTTAACCTTAAGTGTGACGTAATAAAAACAGACAGGCTAAGTAAACAGTGACGAATTAGAATAATTGAAATAA
>NW_011967046.1:53872-78546 GCF_000949405.1 Vollenhovia emeryi | reverse complement strand
TTTTTAAAAAATGTCGACATTACACGTTTCGGTTGATTTTGTAAAATAGTTGTGTTAAAAGAACTCAAATGATATTCAATTTTCAAATGACATACATAAAGTGTCAGGTTATTATGTTAACATAAATATAACACGCAACAGTGTTACGAAAATAATAACGTATCTGTTTTATATTAATTTCGCGTCGAAATAAGAGTCAGATCTTGGCGCAGGAAAATTTTAACATTCGAACGCACAATTTTCTACCGTGCAGATACCGATTTCGGTGAACTCATAGGTTCAGTATGTAGAAATAAATACAAGTGGGGAATCTTTCCTACGATGTCTACGATATTGAAACGAGCCCGCCTATTTCCAGCAAACGCAAGGATCGTACGCGTGATAAGGGGAGGGAAGGGAAAAAAGAGCGATTGCATTGTAAAATAAAATAAAGGTATTAGCGACTATGACGTACGATAGGTAACAAGTGGGATGATGAATTAGGTATGCGACGATACTATCGTTACTTTTGCTTTCTGAGACGGGCGATTCTACGGTTTTAATGGCTGGGAAAGCTCGTAATCGCCTTCATCGCGAAACGCCTTACCAATGTTACATTTGAAAGGGTAATGGTGCGGCGGAGGTGTACTCCGAGAAATACCAACGGGACGCGAGGCGACACATATCCCGCGACTATTTATATTTAAATTCCTCCGCCGGCAGATCGCCGCGCCCGATAATGGAATTTAAATTCCATTTGAGAAAGTGTAACGAAATTCGTATAATTCGTCCAAGTCGACACAGAGATTGAGGTACGTGTGTTGTTGTCGGTGGCGTAACGCAATGAGTAACAGCGATACGCGATAACGATGTTCCATATTCAGACTCTTAACTGTGTCGTCGTGCCATACAAATGGTCCAATTACAACGACCTCCTATGCTCCTATGCCGTGAAAGCAAACCTGAAGATCTTTCTAAATAGGTATTGACCTTTAAAACGCATTGTCCCCTTGGCTCCTTTCTTCTCCCGCGACTAATTTGGAGGTTATTACTTAAATTACAATAATTAAGCGGTCGAATTGGTGCGACGCCCGCCTAGAGTGTAGGGAGGTCCAGATTCAAACCTTGGTCGAGGTAATATTTTTCGTAATGAATTTCTTTAATTAGAATTTGCCAGCCAAGCGTCGTCTAGCAATTGTCTACATTGGTTAATCATGTGCTGGCGTTAAATACTTCTTTACGATATCACTTAAATTAATGTTCAATTGACGTTTAATAATATCGCTGGTATCTAATTTGCTTAGCCCGTATAGCATTTTCACGCCTTACTTTGCGCAACTCTATGGAAGATATTCATTGGACAGCGGTACTAATATCTATATATCAAGAAGATAAGACGGTAGCTCGTTTCTCAGATCGGCAGATCGCGATCGTAAAGTGTAAAAAAGTTTCTCATTAAAACACACGCGTAAATAAAATTGTCGCTGCGGATGCGGCTATATAATTTTTTATCGAGCGTCGAAATTGGTCATTCGAGATTATGGAGTTTGAAAGCTCCTCCGGGTTCTCCTTTTCTCCCCTTCTGTATGCCATTTCGTCCGCCCTGTCTCTTTTTATCCGCCTCGTCCCTCTAGAGCTCGCCTCGCAGGCGCGGGCACTCTTTCTCTCTTCTCCCGAAGCTCCGAAGGCGTTTCGGCGCTTATTGGCCGCCTCGTCGGGCGCCTCCGTTCCTGCGGCATAAATTCACCTGCGCGTTTCACTTCGTTATGGCTCTATTCACAGTGCCGTAACCACGCGAGGACGGATATTCCTTGCTGTGCGGCCCATTCAGCGAGTCTCGAGGCACCAAAAGCGACGCAGCGCCGGCCGCGGCTGGGGAACGCGCACGGCGCGTATCGCTGATTGTTTAATGCTCTCTAGAGAGCAGACTATAAACGTGGTGAATGCAATCATAATGACAATATTATCGGCGTAATATATTCGCGGGTGGAAACAACGCGGCGAAATAAAGCAAAAGGTTTTTCTCTTCACTCGATTCGTTACGAGACGCAAAATGTAGAAATATAACTTCTATACATCGCCTTTCGTGGGCCGTTCGGGATTTTAATTAATTTTAATTTTCCCTGACAAGAATAAAGACTTATCGTCGCCAGTGAAGAAGTGAAACAAAGCGAGGAAATTATTAGACGGCCCAATAAATTCTAATTAAAGAAACAGAATCTTAAGACGATCGTTAGCTAAAAAGAAATGTCGACTAACGAGAGAGTATCGAGCCTGACGTTACACGGAGAGAATTTTCTCTTAAAATTTATCCTGAAAATCGTGCAACCGTGGGGGCAACATGGCACTTTCAACAACTTTATGAGAGTTGCTTGAAATTTTTACTAGTAATTATACTTAGTGTACATTTCACTGGTAAAATGTGTGAACTTTAATATCAAATTAATACATAAAGTTATATAATGGAACACTTTACCAGTAAAATGTAAGAATTTCATAGCCCAGTTTCTCATTTTCTGGTTAACTGTTAACCAGGGGTTAGTCGACTCTCCATCTTTTCTTCTATTATTATCTAAGAAGAGACAGAGACTCGACTAACTTCTGGCTAACAATTAACCAGAAAATGAAAAACCAGGCGTGTGAGAATTTTCTAAAATTTCACCGTACATTTTACCAGTAAACCAGAAAACTCTCATACGCCTGGTTTTCATTTTACTGGTAAACTGTATATGGTAAAATTTCAGAAACTCTCCGGAAGTTCTTCCGAGGTTAATGCACACAGTTATATAATTTAATACATAAAGCTCTTACATTTTACTCGTCAAACGTATGGTAAAGTTTCGGCAAACTCTCCGAAAGTCGTTCAAAGTGCCACGTTGTCCCGCGATTGCGCGATTTTCAGGATAAATTTTCAGAGAAACTTCTCCCCGCGTAGGGTTCCTAGTCACCGGCGTGTCCTATTAGAGAACACACGGGCGTTTCGGGTGCGACGGCATCGATACATAATGCAGCGTCGATCACGCGTGCGACAGGGGGCATCTTTATAATTGGATACGAGGTGTTAAATCTGCTGGGTGTGGTTGCGCACGGGAGTTATGCCCGCCACCAATAATCCTCTTGTCGCACGGGCGCTATACGTATTTTACACACGACCGCAACGCATCACGGCGCTGACTAACGTGAGGGGGGGAGGTCTATTAAATTACAACGTGCGCGTTACGACGTAGAAAGTAGGTAAGCGATATCCTCCTTTAATACGAAGCGATATCGCGGGCGGTACGTGGGAAACCGGGCGAATCTATTTTTGCTGACAAACGAAATTTATAACGGGAGGGGGAGGGGAGGGGGAAGACACGTGAAATACGTCCGATTGAAGCGAACGCGCGTTCAATTGTACGAGTCGCGCGCGTCCTACATTCAAGTATTCTCCAGCGTGTAGCCCGGCTGTAAATTGTATTGCATAAATTATGCAGAGGCGTTATCTATAGATACCGGCGTCATGAATTAATTTGATGAGCTCGTTGAATGAAACAAAAAGCACAACTCCTCATTTATTTATATCCGGCACAGGCCATCGCCTGCTACGTACTCTCGGTGTGTATTCTGGCCATTCATTGATCGTCGCAGCTGAGTATCTTCGAGGCCCTGCCGTTAATCGTTAATGGTAAAATCGATTTGCGGACCTGTTTAGCCGATAGCGTAAATAAATGTGCCGCATCGCGTGGGCACCGGCGGTGCTTAATGGACAGACGAAAATCCTTGCACGCCTCGGAGGCCCCGGCCACGGTTTTCGAGCTGGCTGCACGGAGCAAAGGTCTTAGAAGCGGGTTCATTACAAGGCTATAAACGCGCGTTATAAGGCCGTAAGGATGCGCGGCAATTACTTAAGAACTAATCAGCCGAAACCCGGGACGACGGCAGCTATCCATCAAGAAATCGTCGACCTCGGCTCGAATGGTCCCGCTGCACCTTCGCGCAACTGACAACGCTCACGGAGAATTCTCTCTCATTTCCTCGTTATAATTGAAAAATCTCGGAGTACACCCGAGTCGAAACATTGGCCCTACGTCGAACCTTTAATTCTATTATATAGTAGGACCTGAGACAGTAAAAGTGGTCGAACTGCAAGTGCAAAATTTACTCCTACTTTAAAACTGATAGCGTCGGAAATTTCTACCTTTGCCAATTTAGCATTAAAGCAGATCCTTTTAAGTAGGACCCGAGTCGAAATTCTGGCACTATTTTGACACCTTTAAGGATAATTTACACCTACATAGACCAGCGACAACCTACTTTGATGACATTATATTTTGTTCCTGCTTCCTTGAATCTTTAATTCTAAAAATTTACTTTAGCTCCTAGTTAAAAGGACCTACATTAATGCTAAATTGGCAAAAGTGCAACTTTCCGACGCTATCAGTTTTTAAGTAGGAGTAAATTTTGTACTTGCAGTTCTCAGAGTCTTTTTTACTTCGTGGCTCCATTGAAAAATAATCGACAAGGAATGTTTCGCGCGCCCACGCGTTCCCTCATCATAGACAAGGTCCAGTTTAATCCACCGCAACAAAAATTAGCGTCCCGGAGTATAATCTCTCGTGACGTATGCGCACCTCCGCGCGGCTACTGGCGTCGCGCGAGAGGATCTCGCAGCCGCTAATGGGCGAGATACTAGATCGTGCTCTCGGCGAGAGCATCGCGAGGGCGAGAGGAAGCGAAGCGCGATTTGCGTGGTTAAGGGAGATCGTGCGGAGGATCGCGCGAGAGGCGAGGCAAGGGAGAACAGGAGGGAGAGAGAGAAAGAGAGAGAGAAGACATCCGTCCCGCGAACGAGAGCGAAGGGCTGACAGTCGAACGTACGGGTCAAGATCGGGAGAGAGAGACTGACTGAAGTATAATCAGGTTTCGACTGAGTCCGCGGCCGCGTGTAATAACAGTAATCCCTCCCTGCGCCGGTAATTTGGCTGTTCGCTCAAAAACTCCAAATTATAGAAGCTGCTGTCATTAGGCCGCGGCGAGCACCGTGCGCCGCAGCATCGCGCCGCGCGCTCGCCCGCTTCCCCGAAGCCGACAGAATTTTGGGAGAAACCCGACAGCGAGTTCACGAGTCCGATCGTTAGCGATAACGTTCCCTTGACGTTGACAAACCCCGCGGCCCGGACACCCTGCAGGACCGCTCGGCGCTCGGGATGCGAGGATGATACGCCGGTTCGACGGTTTTTCGCTCGGGCACTCCTTGTTAGAGTTAAGCAGCTGTCAGGGAAGTCTGCGATGCGATTTCGCCAAGTGAAAGTAATTGGCAAGTGGAGGAGAAATAAAGGGAGGCGGGGGATTTTGTGTCGTGACATATCGATTAGCGTATTACGTGGCTGGAGGATGTTCCCGAGCAAGTCTGCCTCCTCGTTGTTTCCAACTTGCACGATTCAAACACTCACAAATGTCACCCCGAAGAACGCACCGTTTGCCCCGGGGAGGAATTTCACCGTGAAATTTTTCTCAACGGCAACTCGAACGAGCGCATCCCGCGACACTCGTGAGGCAAAACAATGTTAAAATTCCATACAACTAACAGCCCCACATATTCTCAGCGGTATTATTAAATCAGGAAAGCCTCGCTTGTACGCGACAGCCAGTGCTATACACAACAGCTTTATCGATCGTCGCGGCCTTCGATAATTCATTCGCACATTCGAGGATCGAAACAAAGCGGCCGCCCGCGCGCGGAGTCGTTTCAGCCAAAATGGAATTTGCGGAGCGAGGCGCGCGCGCGCCTATGTGCGCCCTCTCCAAGGTGCATTCGCCTAGGATCGGCGGAGCCCGAGGGAAGGACTCCTCCGAGAGAGGAATCCCAAGGAGCCGGAGTAACCGAGGAGGAGGCGCGAGGGAACGAGCCAGGCTGTGGCAGCCCGCGGGCACTTTCTGGCATAGAGCCCCGCTCCGTTCCTCCCCTCCTTTCCCCTCCCTCGTGTCGTATCAAAGGCGACTCGAGGGGAAAGAATGAGAGGAAGATCGCCGATCGTTGCCCGTACGCCCCGAACGACCGTTTAAAACTCCATTACGCCCGTTCGTGATCCCTGGTGCGATCACGGGGTACGCTCCTCACCGTGGAAGGCATCCACGTGAACTGGAAAAGGGTTCAACCGATTACTCAACGTGACACGTTGGTCCCGGAGCTACGGGGGAGGAAGAAGGCCATCTTCAACGTCGAACAACCGAACGCTTCTCGAGCCTGCGGATCCACGATCGCGCAAATCGTGTGCTCTGCCTCAACGCGCGTCCGAATAGAGCCTCAATACCCCGAAGAAATGCCTGCACGAGCGTTTGAAATTATTTCCATTTGCAAAGATTAAAGTTGTACTTGATACGTCGTCTACGATTACAAGATAATTAATAGAATTGAGACTGGTAGAAAGTATGTCAGATCTTACAATTCTCTAACAATGTGGACTTAACTTCAGTGAATCATTAACTTCTACGCTTTTTTTCAAACGCGGATCAACAATTTGACGACGATATAACATAAAGAGACATCGATGCCTTTTATGATGTCGACAATATAGCATAAAGTTGTAAGGGGATTACTTTAAAATGTCGCTTATTGGCAACTCGTCAGATTTTTTGGTATCTGATCCGAATTTGGTCACCTTACTCTGTTTCTGTCAAAGCATCTAAGATGACAATACCAAAATATATCATCGCTGGATGATGCATTAAAAGTGATGATTTTTCTGTTCCATAAGTGATGCGATACTTTGGACTAATACTGTATATGTGTATCAATGATAACGCATTTATAAGATCAAAAATACGCGAAGAATGTGCAGTCACGTAAAGCTCTTTTGCTATAGCACTTTTATATAACATTTTAAAATAAAAAACTAATACTGAAGCAGCTAGTTTGTATAAATATCCATTGTTATATTTGGCGCAATTTGTTGATATTATTACTTTTGTAGAGAAGATACTTTTGTAGAGACAATACTTTTTTGTAGAGAAGATATTTTTGTAAAGACGATATTAAAAATACGTGAAGAATGTACAGTCACATTGAGCTCTTTTGCTACTTTTGCTATAACATTTTTGTAAAGCACGATTTAATTATGTAAATAATTATGTAAATGCTGTATAAATGTATTCCTGATTACACTTATTGCCGAAGCAAAATAAATGCTGATCGATATTCACAGTTATTCCCATAGTATTCCTCAAGCACTTCCCTTTCAACGTATACTTCTTAAAAACGTGTGCAGTCGCTTGCTTAAAAAAAAAAACCCGAATCCTCGCCACGTAAATTTGCAAAAGTTCGCGAAACAGCGGGTCTCTCGCAACGCGCGCGATAGACAGTCGCACTTTTCTCCGGCGAGGGGAAGAGGTGTACGATCCATTAATAAAAACTGCAAACAGCTCCGAGACGGCCTTCAAAAATTAATTCAGCAAATTAATCACGCCTCCTGCCTCGCGATACTTTATGAAGACATCCAAGTGGGCACACGAGACGCCGAGTGCGCGCGAAGTGGTTGAAGTTAATGGGCTACCCCGTATACGTATCAGTGGCTAGCCTTCGCACACGTTCGCCTTGAGTACCGGCGAGAGTCCGCGAAGTACTCTACATTTGGAAGCGACGGTCTCGCGACGCGCCGTAGCGAACCGCGATCCATTCCGAGGTTAACAAGGTTGCGGAAGACGCGAAGGAGAGGCCCCGGCTCTCGGAAGATCTCAGTTTTCCGCCTCTGCGCAATCAGCCGCGCCGCTCGATCTCTGTCGGCTTAGCGGCCGACTACCCCGAGGTGCATCCTCCTTTTGATGCATCGTACGCGCCGCGTGCGACTCCAGCAACCCCCTTCGCGATTCGCGCACATGGCATCCGCACACACGCAACGCGCCGCGTACGCGGGGCGCTCACGCACGCGCGTGCGAGCGGCCGAAAGAGAAGAAGCACCTGGAAGCATGCGAGATCGTCATGAGAGGATTAAGAGCTTACCAGATTGGTGCAGATTGCTTTAATTTCTCAAGCAGCGCGAGCGAGACGCGCGGTGTCGCGCGGCGGAACGATGAAAAAATTCCCCGGCGCTCAATTTGCTAACGCGATTTCTTTCACGAGCTTACGACACTAACGTGGCGCGGCGGAAAAAGTTTATTTTATAAAAACGATCCTTTCAACAGGCTACCATTTGCGAGAGTCATCTTATCTATTACGGAAAATGGAATACGTTCGCCTTTACGCACTTGAAAAAGTGTCAGTGTATTTCGTGCGAATGCACGAATATTTTTTAAGCGGAGTTCTGCGAGTTTAAGTATTCCTACTTGTCTAATTATTTGTGGACTTGCTCACATTTCTTCTCCAACCGATCAAACTGCCGAACTACGGCAGAACTATGCATTCCTACGTTGCAAGTTACTGCCAATCTTAATTCCATTAACGCACGCGAGCTTGATTAGACGTAACCGAACTTTTAGGATCGCATCAATCATCAAGCTCCACATCAGCTTGATAAAATGTCGTGTAAAAATACCAAAAACGTACATTAATGTCTCCGTGTTCCACAGGAGTGAGAAATAATCGGTGCTTATCACGATTGATAAACTATCTTCCGAGTACATTAAGATTTCGTAGACTTGTTAAGGCCTGTATCCACGATGACTAGAACTTGGTCCAAGTTCTACACTGAGAAAAATATCCGATTAAATATAATCGGATAATCCAATTACGTAACAACAAACAGATATATCCGATTAAATTTCATATCCGATCCGATCCGATGAAAAATGTGATCGGTTTGTCAAACGAATTTCATCGGTAACTGCATTTCATCGGATAAATTTCATCGGATGTATCCATAAGTTTATCGGAAAACGTAATCGGAAAAATTAACCATAGGACACACTATTTAATTGGTTCATCCGATAAAAATTTGTCTCAACGTACAGAACTTGGTCCGAGAGTTCTAGTTTCCATAAAAGCTATTCCATAAAAGCTGCGAGTTGATTGGCTACACATTTCTCGGAACTAGGACCAAGTTCTATAGAAAAATATTCGATTAAATATAATCGGATAATCCAATTACGTAATAACAAACGGATATATCCGATTAAATTGCATATCCGATGAAAAATACGATTGGTTTTTCGATCAAATTTAATCGGTAACTGCATTTCGTCGGATAAGCAATAATTTAATCGGAAAAATTAACCATCGGAAATACTATTCAATTGGTTTATGCGGTGGAAATTTTTCCCAGTGCAGCACCGTGGACGCAGGCCTTTGCGCGTGCAACTTGACACTTTTCCGTGCACAAATAAAATTGCACTCGGACTAAACTGCACTTAGGATGCTTTCCGATAGTGTTACGAAACAGATAATTGCCGACCCGAGTGCCTCGCCAAGCGCGAACGTATCTCTATAAGCAGCCGGGAGTTTTTCATTGGATTAGAGTTTCCTCGAATAATCATGGTGTAACCACGTTGCGTATAGAAAAGCTAAATTGGCGTGAGATAGGGAGCACAAAGAAGAAGCGCCGTACGTTCGATTTGATGCGGGAAAAATAGCCCCGATACACACGTTCCCGAACAAACAAACACGCGACCGTACATCTCATTCCAGCCCCATCATTGTTAATACATAACCGTATCTTGCCTGACAAATCACAAATGATCATTTGCGAGCTTCTAGGCTTCTACATAACTCCGCCGCGTATATGCATAGGAAGCAACATTTTCTTGCGACCCGTGCACCTGCAATTTCGTCGGTCATCAGTCGCAACATTATGAACGTAACGACGATCTTTTGTGACGCGCATCTACTATTACGCCTCGAGAAACCGCTTCGCGATATCGAATATTGTTTCCTCGTTCCTCAAAGGCATTATTTTAGTCAATCGCGTTTTCGTTTTTATCCTAAATGAATTCTCAAGAGGATAAGAAATTAAACAAGAGTCAAAAGAAAGGTCTTCAAAATATTAATACATCTATTAAATAAATCTATAAGCAATGCTTTGATATTTGAATAACTTTGGACATAATCTAACTTGGCACGCACGTCAATTAAACGGTTAAAAATGGTTAAATCAAAATTAGATTCTTGTTTTCATTTTTTTTCGCGGCAGAAATGCTCTCAGGAGATAAGCAAGCGAGAAAGAAACAAAGCTTAATGCTAACATTTGATTAACCATCGAATAAATTAAAACAGAACGTAGGATGCTTGATGACAAAAGATAGAAAAAACCAATTATAAGCTTTCACAAAAGTCTATGATAATAAACTACGTATAATCGGTGAATAAATTAAAACTAAGCGAACTCGAGCTACCCATGCGAGGGCATCTAATTGAACGAATATTGAGATATGTCTGTGAATCAGTCATCGTTATTAACTTTACGAGCGAACGCACAGCTTTACGTGCGAACGCTCGGCTTCGCCCCCATTAGCTTCGAACGCGTGAATTATGTATGCGTTTCAAACCGCGATACTTCGGAGCCTTTCAGGATTAATCCTACAATCCACTTTTCACGTCACTTCAGTCACTCCCCGAGCGTGTGGAAAATGTCCGCCAATTAAGCCGCGAAATGTTAAATCACGTCGCGAGGATCAACTTCAAGGTATTTGCAAGACTGTGGCTTTGCTATTTCGCGCTAAAATTATATTTTCCGTCGTGCTGGCTTACGTAGATAAACTGATGCAACGTAATGTGAAAAGAATCTTTCTGATGTTGCGCAAAAATTCATTTTCAGGCGGAAACATCTCGCCTGTCTTCAGTTGAGTTACGATCTTATGATTAATTCCCTATTCGGCTAATAGTGATTTCCTACTACGCTTAATTGCGTTGGAATGAATGTGCAACATCATCGCATCACACCTTACTCACTTTTCCTTAATTAAACTTCTATTTCTCTCCGTTATACACACGGGAGCAAAACTCGCCGCCGTAATGCTCACTGCTTTTCAAAAGTCTTCCGAAACGTAAATCTCCTATAACTCCTACGTTTCGTATCCGCCAGACCGACATTTCTCTTTAGTAAAGACCGTCGATATTTACACCTACTTAGTTGATCTACACGTCTACATAGACCAGCAATAACCTACTTTTATGACATTATATTTTTTACTCCTCCCTTGAATCTTCCAAAAATTTACTTTAGCTCCTACTTAAAAGGACCTACTTTAATGCTAAATTGGCAAAAGTAGAACTTTCCGACACTATCAGTTTTAAAGTAGGAGTAAATTTTGTACTTGCAGTTCGACCTCTTTTACTGTCTTAGGTCCTACTATATGTATAATAGAATTAAGGTTCAACGTAGAGCCAAAGTTTCGATTTGGGAAGAATAGATTATTAGACGCGATCTCAATGCTTGGAAACGAAGAAACGACTCGCGCTGTTTCGCGACTCCTCGGAGGTAAAAGGGATCGAGTGTCACGGACGCGGCATCGGCCTTCCTTCCGCTTCCGAGCCGCGAAACAACGTCGGTCATTCCGTCTGTAGTATCGATTCAAGGGGCTCGCACCGACCTCTTTCCGTTCCGGCGCCGTCTCTTGGTGGCGTAGACGGTCCCCAGCTGGCTCATGGCGACGGGGTTGTTGGGGCCCGACGCCGACGTCGGGGTCGGCACCGGCGCCGAGGTGGGCGTCATCGCGGGATCAACGACGTGGGGCTGAGGGTGAGTGGCGGTCAGGGTGAGTTGGGATCCCGGGGGATAGCATGCCGCCGTCACGTAATCCGTCGGCGCGAGGGACGCGGTCGGCGGTCCACAGATCCCGGCGATCCCCGGTGCACCACCGCCCCCGCTGCCGTTTCCGCCACCGCCGCCGCCGCCGCCGCCGCCGCCACCGCCACCGCCGCCGACGACGCCGCCACCACCGACACCGACACCGACACCCCCGACCACCCCCAGCCCCGCCGAGGCGGCTCTGTCCAGCGCGTACACCGTGCAGACCGTGACGCCCCTTGCCTCTAGCGACGACGCTACGTCATTCTCTGTCACCGTCGGTGCCACTGCCACCAGCTGCTGGCGTCGGGGCACTTGCTCCTGATGACACCACCGTACGCGCGCGCGCGGCCGATTACGGCGCGGCAGCAGCTGCGACAGCTGTTACCGCCGCAAATTCGCCCAGTCGAGTCGGGTCGAGAGCGACCAGTGTCCCCCGTGGACGCGGGATTCCTTTTATCGAATCGCGGCCGGACCCTCTGCGCGTGGTCACTCGTTAATTGCCGCTCAACAGCATCGACGATGGAGAGCGGCGGACTGTCACTGAATCATAAACGGAGCTAGACCGCTCAGTGGACGAATTTCAGAATTCACATTGGGCGATTTAAACTTCAACTTCGCAAAATGTTACGTCGAACGTGTAGCGTCGTTCAGACAATCCTCAGGCTCGGCCAGCGACTACTGTCAGCATCAACGCGTAATTCACGACACGCTACGGCAAGACCATCTCTCCGCGTCATTCTCCGCGGTGAACAAGTTCACTGTCACTGGGAAATCGCGACGCGGCGTCAACCGGAGCACCAGTCGTACACTTTCCCGGCCGATAGAATCGGAGTCAACGATTGCACCACGATACACCACGGGGAACGTTCGCGATCACCACTTTTCAGCCCGGGATGGGGAAACGAGGGACTCGCCCCATCCTCAACTCCGATATAACGGACGGTTCGGGGCGCGTTATCTAATCCTCACTGCAGATGCGTGTAAATTTCACTCTCACTATCCCGACGTGCGCCAGCACTCTCTCGATCTGCCCGGTACCACTCGATATTACTATCATCCGGTTGCGTGACGGTCATGCGGCGCGATATCTCGGTGTATCTGCCCGGAACACTCGGGACATCCAGTCGGCCGACCGGGTGCGAGCGCCGCTTATCGCCAGGCTTCCCGATCCGGTCGCGTCACGTGTGCGCGGAAACTGACCCCGCACGTCCCTCTCTCGCGTTCCCTCTCCCCCTCGATCGGTGTCACAGTCCCTCCCTCCCCGTCTGTCGCAAACGGGGAAAGAGAAAGCCTCCTCCTCCCCCTACCAGGGTTGCTCTTCCTTCGCCACCCTTGCGATCCGTCGGAGCAAGTCGATCGATGCGCGATCGCCGAACGGAGCGGTCCCGGCTCAAGCGCGAGTCGTTCGTGGCCCGTCGACCTTAGGTCCTACCCGCGCTGACACGCGCCACAACGCTGGGGGCAACCGAGACCAGTGGCGAACGCGAAATCTAATTGATAGGTCGGTGGCGGAAACCTCGTGCTGGCGCGGGCTCGCGGAGTGAGCGCGTGCGATGCGGTGCTCGCCTCGTAGAAGCGTATCGTGTACTGGCGGGCCTGCCGGGCGTAGCATAAGTCAGGAGAGCGTGGCATAGATCGGAGAGTGGAGGCGCAGGCCAGTGGTGGTGGGCCCGGCAGAGGAGTAACCCTCCGCGGGTCGACCGGGAGACCGGCCGCCGGTTTCTATCCGTCCTGTGACGCAGGGTCACCACTCTGACCCCCACCCGCAACGCTCGCCACGCCCACGAGCGAGCCGAAGAGACCAATCGCGGTGCCAGCATGGCGCTACCGGCCTAACCACCGCGGAACCACCGACGGAACGATACCATCGCGCGCGCCGAGAGATTCCACCTACTCCCGCCGTGCTTTTCCTTCTTCCTCCGCGTCCGCGTCCACCTCCTTGCGCGCCGTGTCCGCGGAACCTGTATACGTAGCGCCTATCCGCTCTCTCGGAAACGCGCGTCGCTAAGAGACGCGTGAGACATTTGACTGCCTCTCGGACTGATCCGGGACGACGGCTGATATTTCTCTATCGGGAGGAAACTACTGTATTCCACAAGGAGGACGAACAATTAGAGGAGATGAGATAATTCCACGTAAAATAAAACTAAGTGGACGGTAATCGCGACAGCAACATCTTGCGTTACATTATTAAAGTATGTTAATGTGAAGCATGGATAAAGAATGGATCCTTTTAAATCTCGAACACGAAACTACAGAAAATTATGACACTGGTATTTAGAACTTGGTGAAATAAGTTGTGGCTCTGATAACGTTTGGAGCAACGTAACGCAGTTAAAAGTTAATATGGAGCATGGATAAAAAATGGATCCTTTTAAATCTCGAACACGAAACTAAAGGAAATTATAACACTGCACTGAAAAAAAAGTCTGATAGTTTCAACCAGTCGTCTGTTAGAAAATGGACGAATCAGCATTCCCTCTAGGATTTACCAGATTTGTAGTGAAGTCTAGCAAACTTCTGGTTATGAAATATCTTTCATGGTAAATCCTAAAGGAATTCTGATTCGCCCATTTTCTAACAGACGACTGGTTGAATCTATCAGACTTTTTTTTTCAGTGTGGTATTTAGAACTTGGTGATATAAGTTGTGACTCTGATAACGTTTGGAGCAACATAACGCAGTTATAAGTATATGGAGCATGGATAAAGAATGGATCCTTTTAAATCTCGATCACGAAACTACAGGAAATTATGACACTGGTATTTAGAACTTGGTGAGATAAGTTGTGACTCTGATAACGTTTGGAGCAACATAACGCAGTTAAAAGTATGTTAATATGGAGCATGGATAAAGAATGGATCCTTTTAAATCTCGAACACGAAACTACAGGATATTATGACACCGGTATTTAGAACTTGGTGAAATATTGTAAGTTGTGGCTCTGATAACGTTTGGAGCAACATAACGCAGTTAAAAGTAACAAATATCCATTAACGATGCGAACCAAAACAAGATTGTAATACAACGACTTAAACGCGTTATAATTGTAACTTGTACCATCGTTTTGTCGCATTTAATTCGCAAGTTTTAGTGAAAATTAATAAACAAAACAAAATTTCAATCCTAAATCACTGTCATGTGTACTTCGAAACGAGGAGTAAACCTCTGAGGACATTGTGGTGTACAGATCTGCGACATTACTGGGCATTGCTAGGCATTTTTGGGGCATTTTTTGGGGCATTAGGCCTTGCTGGGGCATTATTAAGATAAAATAAGATCAAATAAGATAAAGTAATGCCCACTGGGCATCGGTAGGCATTGTTGTACATGATTTTGGACAGCGGTTTACCCCTCTAGATCGATTCGTCAAGTTAGCGAAAAATTTTCTATTAAATCTGTATAGGCAAAATGTATACAATGCATAACTCGCTTCCTCCAAACGATCGCAACGTGACATCGATCACACGCGTTTGATAATCCAATTGCAGGCCATAAAATACATAAATTGCCAGCCACGGTGCACGATAAGCACGAGCGGATATATGATGTTCCGCGATCGTTGACGATCCTCGTGCCATCATCCCGGCGGGTGACGCGTATACACAACGCGATCGTCCAGCGACACGTTCCCTCTTATCCGAAGAACCGGGCTCTTCGTGAATGTTATCTGATCGCGAGACGTGAACGATATCGCCGTGGCTAGAAACGACAGCGGTTGAATCGCCGATATCGACTGTACAGCGACATTACGATCAAAGGAAGATCAACGGTCTCGCGGGGGCCGCGACGAAAGTGATTTCTCATGCACCCCGACGTACATCGTAAACCGATATCGACAAGCCGGATGTGCGCCGAAAACTAGCTCGCCGGTGATCGAAACGCTTGGGCGACACGCAACGCTCGGCAGTTGGGGATATTTTGTGCTATCGGCGACGATACACCCGGAAAAAGATTGTTTGAAATCAAACAAATTTGTTTGAATTTTGACCTTACTAGAATTTTATTTCATTTTAAAGAAATGATGAATTTCTTTATCTTAACCAAGATTTTATTTGATTAAAACTGGAATTTCTAAGAGAATTCGTATCTCTTTCTTCAAATCTGGCAAATGTTTTAGCAGAAGTAAATAAAATTTTAGATTGAAAGAAGCAGATTCAAAGAAATGTGGTTTCAACACATTTCATTTATTTAACCTAACTAAATCTTTTTTCCGAGTGTACGACGGACACGGCTAGCTTCCGAACGTTATTGTTGCGGTGCGAACTTTTATTTTCTTCAAAGATTAACGAGGCGTCGAAAAATATCGGTGGATCACCGGACGAGACTTGGTCCACCCTTGCGAGACGTGACAAGCAATCGTACGGTATTTGACTCGAAGACGAATAATCTTGTTCGGTCGTTTAGTTCCCTTACGAAATCCGCACACATTTTTTATTCACGTTCCGGCGCTCTCGAGCCGCCGGATGGCGCGAGTTAAGACAGCTCGAGCCGTCGCTCGCATTGCGTAACGTTAGGATACATTTCATTACGTAATTACGACCGTGCAACTTGTTCCCTAAATTAGAAAAGAGAGAAGCCGGCAAAAGTAATATTGTTAATATCCAACTTGTATCTGAGTTTCCCCCGTTTAAGATGAAACCTTAATACAATTGATTACAGTATTATGCAACATGATTGTCATCATATTATGACGATACATCATATAATTTAACGACAAGTAAACTACAGTAAATATTATCGTGATATAACAAATTAAATTATTCTTCTTAACGCGAACCGGCACAATTTTATCGAATCGTAAAAACTTATCCATAATAAATTGACAATTTTCATCGGTCTACTTAATTTTATGATTTATATTGTTATCGGTTCGTTTATTCAAAATTTATTTTCGACGGATCGGAATTTTTCGTGACTGGCCGATTCCTATTTCATCCTGTAGCTACTTTTATTAAGATAAAACTTGGAATTTCGTGTTATACGTTTAAAGCCCGAATCAGACTAGCAATCGCCGACTTGGATCGGATTGGAATTGGCGATTGACGATTGTACTGTAGTCAATGAGAGTCGATTAAATCGCTAGCTGCTTTGCTCTCATTGCCTAGAAGACAATCGCCATAAGACAGTCTTAAGACCGAATTAGACTAGCAATTGCCAACTCGGATTGGATTGGGATTGGCGAGTGACGATCGCCCTCTAGCCAACGAGAGTCGACTAAATCGCTGGCTGCTTTGCTCTCATTGGCTAGAAGACAATCGCCAATCTCAATCCAATCCGCGTCGGCAATTGCTAGTCTGATTCGGCCTTAACGCCAGACGCGCAACAGGGAACACCCTGTTCCGCAAATCCCTCGCATCCGCAGTGGCGCAATCTTCCTTTTTGGAGGCGCGCCAGTTGCCTATTACCGAGTAATAAATACCCCCGTGCTCTGTCTTGTTTTAATAACGTATTACACACCTTTTTACGAAAAATCTCATTCGCGTTAAGAACTCATTTCACGCATGCGGCGGCAGCAGAACGCTATGCGGATGCTACGTCCGCGTCGCCGGGGCTTCTTACACGCGAGACCCGCGGCCCGTGTACCAAGCACTCGCCTCCGTCCACAGCTGACTCGTCCTCGCCCTTCCTTCCCATTCCGTATGCTCTATCGTGCCCTGTCCTCCTCTCTTTCGTCTGAGTCACGCGAATTCGGCCGGCGTATACCTCGTTTACTACTTCGCCGGAATCGAGATCTCACAACTTTTACTTTCGTCCCCTCCCGACGCACGTATGCACATCGATGCCCCCTTAATTATAAAACTTAACGCCGCGTAACCGACGCGTCACTTTTTAATATGGATGCGCGCGACCAGCCCCGAATAACACGCGCACGACGGTTCGACGGTATAGTCTTTATACGAGTGAGGAGGAATTGCGGTTACGCGATTTAAAAGTTTTACAAAATGTTTCTATTGCCAACGCCGCTTTATCACTCGTTTCTAGGAATATGAAATTATCAATTATGTCATGAAATTTTACGTCTTGCTAAAAAGCGCTGGTTAAGAAATCTCCATTTTCCTTCACCGCAAAGAAAATAACCCCCTCGACTGAACGCAATATAACCATTGTCTCCGTAATTATAGTAGACATCGTATGGAAACCTCCTCTTTGTGACTTTTCATCACCGATACATATACCGGCCAAGGAATTTTAATAGATTCGTCCTCGACTGCCGAGCCGATTGTTAACAACTGCATTCACTAACAGCTTCATTTACGCGTAAAAGCATCGAAATGAAGAAAAGGATTAACCAAATTCGCATTACATTTATGCTTAACAAATTTTCTCACGATTGTATCACGTCTCTCTCATCTCTCACGTCTATCATCCGATTTTCGCGCAATGTAATGATTCGATTAGAAATCAGTGATGCATTGATTATACAAAAACTAAAAATATTATATTCTTAAAGTAAAATATTTCGTAAGTTGGAAAACCTACAGAACTTTATCATCAGACAAAAGGATTCATTTTCTATCGAAAACTAATATTCACAACGCGAATGATAATATTGTATCTTTTTATAAAATAATTTTTTTATTTATTTCTTACTTATTTGAAAAGAAAACATTTTCCCCGCAAACTAATAATAATAATAGTCAAATTAAATTGCGATATAGGATGCTTGAAAATATGTTATTTCATAATAAAGCAGCAATGTGATAGAACGGTATTTGTTGTAGTTAAAATGATTTTTTTCAGCGCAAAGCAAGAAAAATGTCCGTGTATAAATGGAATAGACGTGTCATTTGTTTATCGTATCGCTAAAAGAGAGATATATGTATATCGCGCTTGTTCATGCGACGGAAGTACGGTATCGGTAAAATTGCCTTCAAGGAACCCGGCGTATATCTTGGAAAGCGGTTAAGAGATTACATAGATTTTTCCAACGAGGTTTCGAATAGGAGAAAAATGATGTGGGAGATTAAACATACGCAATACTATCATTGTTTCCTCCCTAATCCCATTTCTCCGTACGATTCTGCGATGGAATCCTTATGTACGATAGAATTTATCTTAATAAATTTATAATTGTTCGTCATGTTGTTAAGAAGAACTGTTGGATCGGTTTCGAAATAAAGTAGAATAAAAATTAAACAATTCGGAATTTCGTTTAAAATAACATCTTAACGAGGAAACGAAAGAAAGAGAGAAAAGTTACTTATAGTGAAAATAAAAAAGTATTAACACAAAAAAGAATAGAAGAAATTAATGTAAGTTTTGTATTACAATCAATGTTATTTTTAATTTAAATTTAAATTTTGAATTAGAAGTTCTGCATGTTACTGAGATATTAATTACGCGAAATGTTATTAATACTTGGAAGATTTAACGGATAAGCGTTTCTTGAGATCACAATTCGTCAAACATATTTTACATTATTTAAAAAACCTAATCATTTCGTATCCTTAACGTCACCGAAGCTTTCCTGATGTTTCAAGTCAAATTATTGTATTGCAAAAACTCAACACACAAGGGGCGATACAATCGTAAGAAACTTTTCCAGTTTTTACTCACAGTGGAAAAACTGTGAGAAGCCCGCTTGCGTAATTCTTTTATTGTTACAAGAATTACAACAGCATGCACATGGAAATCTGCTTCTACCGTATAATTCACACTTGCCCTTGCTGCGAGATATCAGATCTCATCAGTAGATGCAGATATAATGAGAGAATCAGACTCCATCAAGCATTACTACAATATTTCGTCCAATCTTACGCGTATTATTTCAGAATTGGAAACATAAAGAGAATTGTAACGCCGAAAGAATATCGTATCGATTTAATTGTAAAACTAACTATATTTATAACCGGTACGATTCACTTGACATTAGAATAATTTATACAAGATTTATATAAGATGCCCTAACCATCTGTTTACGTCGCGTTTTTTATACTTCGCTTCTATGAATATTATAAAGACTTTTTGTCGTTTATCTCGCTAATGCCTCGCTTAGAAACAAGACATGCATTGCACTTTATATTTGTGCTTGATATTCATAATCTTTGTAACACTGTGGCACCTTTGGCTACTGAGTCCGACGTACAGGCGTTTTGACGTTTTATCGACGCGGGAATCAATCTCCCGCGAAGATTGCGCGGGACGAGAGTCATTTGCATCGCATAAGTTGCGCGCGGTTGATATTTATGTAAACCGCGCAACAATGCGTGCCTCTGTACACACAGAGGCACTTTGCGGAGATAAGACGCTTGCAAAAATGAGAAGCTCGTAAAATGATAAAGCAAGTTCTTGAAAACTGCTTTAAATAAAGTATATAGTACTCTAGTAGCACAATATATCGGCGCGATATTGGGAAATAACGTAAATCTAGTATTCCCAATATTGGTCCAATATTGTAAGATGGACGCCTTTTCTTATTTAGCCAATATGTCTATTTAGCAATATTGATCTAATATTGATACAATATTAGACAAATATTCTTATTACGTTGGTGAATATTGGCCAATGCATCTCTAATATAAATCTAATATTATATAATTATTATCGTGTAATATTTACATTTATTCCATAGCCAATATTGGCTTTGCGTTGGACAATATCGGCCAATGCATTTCTAATATAACCAACATTGGGCCAATATTTAGCCAGTATCTAGCCAAAGCACCGTGCTACTAGAGTACGATCAGCACGTTGACGCATACACGGGGAGAATTTTCCTTTCAAATTTATCCTGAAAATTTTAAAATCGCATTTTAAAGAATTTTATTATTTTAAAATGTATATTAAGTATAATTACTAATGACATGTATGGTGAAATTTCAAGAAACTCTCATAAAGTTCTTCAAAATGTCACGCTGTCCCACGGTCATACAATTTTAAGAGAAATTTCTCTCCGTGTATATTTTGCACTGTACATTTATAATGCATGAGTAACACGAGTATATTTATAAGACAGTTTGTGACCTGAAGCTGTTTTACAAACATACTGATTTAATTGACGCTCCTCACTAGTGATTCGATTGTTGTTTTTTCAATCGTTGTGTTTTACGTAGCTCGTATAGTCAACGTGTTAATGTGAAAAATAAGAATTAACTGACTCAAGACCCGCTAAATCTCGAGTCCCAAAATACAAATTATGGTATATGAATCCTGCAAATTGTTGCAAAATATGTGAAGTCAGTTTTGAATGTAACACGTTCGCCATCTATTGGCAAGACCCTTGACTATCCCTTCGGTACACACGATGAGACGGAATATCTGCCGGTAGGCCCCACATTTGCCACGCAATCTGATAATTACTGACTTGTAAAGTATTCGTGCAAAAAAGCGTTCTAAAGCAATCAAGCTTTCCATTATTTGCCATGTTTCTGCTTCCGATCTGATTTATTATTAATAAAATTTTCAGTAACAGAAAAATATGCGTTAACGGCGAATGTCCTTTACGAATGTCTTTCACGTGAGATTATTGTTTGTTGCAAATATTTTACGTTAACCGTCTCGGTAAATTAAACATTAAATTCAAATTTCGAAACAGATTTTGCTACTCGACTGCAGCCTGCGAACTTTGCGCGCTTGCGACCGAAACACCGGGGGATTTCAATTGAAAAACATTTAATTTTCAAATCGATCCAAGATCGCGTCTTTAGAAAAAATGTCGGCCTTTCGGGAATATATCCGGGAGCGGATATCGGGGATTCCTGTCCCCTCGCCTACCGTTAGCTTCCGCAATCGCAGCGACAGAGAAATCGCTTCTAAATTCCACGAAATCTAAAGAGAGGCGAGTGCCATGATTGCATGTAGTTACGTTTCCGTAGACATGGACGGGAATGAGCGACTCCTGTACGCGGCTTTCCGGGAAACTTTTTTCCTCGCGTCACCGGCGAAGGCGATCACGTGCGATTTACAAAAAAAAAGGGGGGGAAATAAAAAGCTAACCGGGGGAGAGGGGCAGGGGCGAGGAAAGAAGGGGATCGCGATCGGGGGTGGGTCGTATTCGTCTATCGCTATTTCGTGCCCCGGGAGTAATGGGCGCGCTGGGATAATGGGCGAGCGTACAACGGCGAAAGCGCGGCTAACAATGCAAAAGTGAGGCTTAATTAGATAAATCATTGTTTTGAAACGTGAGCCCGCAATCAGGGCCGCAACTAGCGCCCGCAATTGATGCCAGCGATACCGTCGCTGCGGCGCGACACGGCCGCGCACTGCTCGTAATTGCACGCTATGAATAATTACTTGTGCACTACCTGACCAGGGGTAGCCAACTGCGAGACGGTACGTTCGCGCGGCGACGCGCGGCTCTTTTACATAATATTATTAGCAGCGCCGGCTTTAGGGGGAGCCGGAGGGAGCAGCCGAAGACATAGGCGGCACGGTTGCGCTAACGTTAATACTTGTAGACCCGGTTTTACCAACGTTGCTTAACATTAAGTTTGGCTTGATTCGTTCGTTGCCTCTTTTCAACTGTTACTTTAGAAAGAGACAAACGTGAATTAAACTAAGATCAAAGTTAAACGACGTTTGGTGAAACCAGGCCTAAGGCCCGATTTTACCAAACGTCGTTTAACTTTAATCGCGGTTTCATTCACGTTTGTCTCTTTCTAAAGTGAGAGTCGAAAAGAGACCGAGAACGAATTGAGCCAAGTTTAAAGTTAAGCGACGTTGGTGAAATCGGGCCTAAGCGGTAAAAGCTCTCACTTGTGTTCCCTCGTAGTAAAGCGCGAAATCATTCCGCTCGAGCGAGCTTTCACATTTTAATTCCATTTAATTTAATTTAATTTTAATTTATTGCAATGTACGTGTACAAGCAAGTCGTATGGGAAAAGCGCAATAACAACAGATGAGTACATGCAAAGTGGTAGATCTTCAACAAAATTGTTGCTCTAAAAACCAACCAGCATGAAAGAAACACGTGAAGGAATGAAACTAATAATCAAACGCGTGTAGTCCAAACTATCGGTAACATTTTAATGCCCGGGTAAAAAAATCTCGTGGATGTTACACAGCGTTTCGAAATATTTTCCACCTATGAAATATCCTGTTCAAATGAGGCAAAATGAACAGGATACTAAGAATTTGATTATACAAGATGTATATTAAACACAAAGTGATATCTAAATGCAGATCTGAGATTATATTCCGAGATATTTAACGTCCATTCTCTTGTATGAAAATTTTCCAAAAGAAATTCGAAAGATGCGAACTATTTCGACGGCAAGTTCAATAGCGAAAGCGTTTTCTACTGCACTCTAAACTACATTTTCTTTTCTTGGAGAAATATTAAGAAGACCAACTTCTCTTGGCTTTTCAACCCCTAAATCGCGGCGCATCTAAGAGAGAGTTGCCAAATGCGTACCACTCAAGGTATTATTTATTATATATCCCATTTTTTGGTACTGTTTTTTGCGTAAACAACCGTTGAAAATTATAGTTTGATGTTTCAGACATCTATTATTACATGTTTAACGTTTTCCTAATAACAACTTAATTTGTTATAAGTCTTTTTGTAATGTTGCAAAAGGTACGATTTAGGAAACCGGCAACTTTTAAATCGTACCTCCTTGAAATAGTCAAATTTATGAGTGAAAATAATAGAAAGTCGAGTAAATAGTATAAGCTTGATATAAGAAAGTATTAACTAACACTGATTTTGTTAATAATTTATCTAAAAAGTCAAGTTTCAGTAATTTAAAAATAATAATTAACGATAACGGTAAGGACGTTAAAATACAATTAGCTTAAAGTTATTTTTGAAATTTACATCTATATTTATATTACTTGTATCACTCTTACATATATCGTTTATCGTTTACTAGAAATGATAAAACGCGCGCTTCGCGCGCGTAGTTTGTAGTTGAGCATTGTATATTGTTAAGAATTTGTACACGGAGAAAAACACTTAGCTGCTGTAGCTAAAACTTGGTTAATATAGTGACAGCAAATTTTTTAGTTGTGATAGCTCAATATTTTGCTACGACAGCAAACCGTTTGCTGTCGCACCTAATATATTTGCTGTCGTAGCAAAATATTGAGCTATCACAACTAAAAAATTTGCTGTCACTATATTAACCAAGTTTTAGCTACAGCAGCTAAGTGTTTTTCTCCGTGTATACATGCAAAGAAGTAATTGTATGCGCAACGTCCATTTAAAATAAAAAGTAATTTATCACTCACTGATACGATTCGCCACAGCAGAGTTGTATGTACATCGTTAACTATTTTTGTTAAACTGTAAAAATACAAATATGTATATGGTTATTCCAGTCTAATTATGTAAAACAGAAATTATTGTACTAAATATACTTTATATTTTATATTTTAAAAAATAGGCATTTATTAAAATAATTATACAGAATATTGAAAGTCTTCCTTTTAAATATAAACTCACAAAAGTTTATACGTGTGGTTTGGTTTCTAACACTTATTCGAATCCTCGTTTGAATCATTTGAATAAATAAAATAAGAACACAGAACAGACACTTTATTTTGCACAAGCAAATAACATAAAAAATGTAAGATAAGACACTTACCTCACCATTTCTCCGCCGTTGCCCGATGCCTCCTTAGCCTCCTCCTCCTCTCAGATTTCCTTGTGGCACTCACCCAACACAACACTCGCGAAAATCATCGATCACGCGAAATTTCGGACACTCCCGTACGCGACGTGAAATACCGTGAAACGCACGAAATATTACTAACAAGTATCGTGTTACTTTCTATGACACAAATTACTCAACCTAACAACTTGCTTTTTTGATTCGGAAGAATGGATAAATCACTATTGAATTGGCGATATAAAACGCAACGCGAGCATCGGAAGCATAATCTGCGGTAAATAAGTAGTTATTAGTCCGCAACGAAACGATATTTTTGTTGATAAAGAACCGTCGCCCTCAATACGCAATTCGTTTCTCATTACAAGTTGTAGAAACTTAATAACTAATCGAGGAACGTTACTTGTTACTGATAAAGATGCGCAAATCAATAGCGATTTAT
>NW_011967046.1:18888-50231 GCF_000949405.1 Vollenhovia emeryi | reverse complement strand
ATACGCCCCTGAAGTTAAGCTACTCATCACTGGACCACCCTGTATACTACCATTTTATTCTAGATTCTAGAATTTTTTATTTAAGATAAAAATATTCCTTTCATAATAAATATAATTGGCGCGTCCTATTTTATGATACGTTCAAGTGCAATAGCATTGGATCTGGAAATTTGTTCTGTGGGTGTGCGGACATATAACACAGGTTTTCATTACGTGGAGTCGTTATCGTCGGTGAATTCACGTATAATAAAAGCCCTGTTTCCAGATATTCCGAAATATTACTGAGAAAAGTATTGTTAACGCAGTAATAGAATATTTCACGAGACTATTTGCTGGCGTAAACTTTTACACGAATTCTAATAGATAAACGCGAATAAAAACATTAGATAAATTCCTTTACAAGGTTGTAACAGAATAACAAGCAATTCCTTGCTTTAATTACCATCGCGATAATTGAGCGCAATTATTTCTGTACGTGATTCAACGCGAGTAATAAATACATTACCTCGTTAACGGTATTGCTTTTACGTTGTACGTAAAATACGTGCACGGCAGACGTTATCAGATCATTGAGAAATAATAAAGCACCGTGTTCGCACTTTTTATAACAAGTTATTTCTTCATCATGTCATATTTTACGCGCGGTATCATAAAAATATTTCGGAATAAAGTAAACAAGAATGGCATATCTTCTTTTATTAAATAATAATAATTTTGTTAAATTATATGTCAGACTCAAACTTATCGCCATATTAAAATAAAGCATCGACGTATTTTTATGTCATCAAATTGTTGATCCGAATTTGGTCACCTCACCCTACCAGAATGACACAAATCTTTATTCGCGGGTTTGCGGCAAATTGCATTTTCAATCAAGTACGCAAGAAGCAAAAAAACACAAGTACAGCGAGATTATTGCTCGGTAATCTTGTTGCAAAAAAATTACGTTATCGAACCTTATACGAGAAAATGATTAACCTGTCGATAAGCTTGTAGTCGAAAGATCGCAAGTCCCAATTTTGAAGGATCTAAAGTACCGCTGACAAGCCAAAGTCAAAGCTGGCGAGCCCAAGATGTAAGCGCCATGTCAAACGAAGCACTGAACTTTGCCACCGCGGAGCCTCTCGAATTAATGGCAATCGCCGCCGACAGGTTTCGCCGCCTTTATGCGATTATTGGGGCCAATATCGGGCGATCAGGGTACATTGAACTCTGTACGCAAGTGGCGGAATGACAGCGTCAAATACAATTCCTTTAAAATACTAGGAAGTGCGCGAGCAGTTAACGCCTCTGCTCGGGGTTGAGCCTCGAACAGACGGACGTTATTTTACTCGTTTCGAGGCATGCAATCTCATATATATTTCGCGCGCGCTGAAATATTACAGGAAATAGAAGTATCAAGTATCAGTTTCGTCGATCCACTTTCTCAGAAATGCTCTCCCGCGATTGTCACTACGTATCGCTAAAGCGAGACGCTTTCGAAAAAGGGGGGAAAAAAGTGCAAATCCCATTAAACTAAACGGACTCTATATATAGTCGCGGATGAATTCTAGTGCCCCGGTACAGACATTGCAAATGCGTTTTCGTGCATTGCGCAACACGCGATCCGCTCGGTACACGTGGCGCGCACTTAATCCCTTCATTATCGAAAACGCGCGGCGAACGCGCGGCGACTCGCGGGCGAATAGAGCGAAGCCGAGCGGCGAGGACGGGCGAGATCCACAGGGGCAGTCCCAAGCTTTCTACCTACCTACCCGTGTTACGTTTATCTAATTGGCTCGGGACGTACGTAGCGGAGCCGCAAAAATACATATCCAGAGCCCCGTATCGCGGCGGTGTGTGTCGAACCGATGATTATCCCCGGCTTCCAGCGGGCCGTGCGGCGCGCGTTACATTGTTATTATAATGAAACAAGGATAAATACAAGCCGCCGGTACGTGATCGGTGCAATTACCTTCTTATGATGATTTTCGTGGCCGGGAGGACGCGGGAGCGGGAGAGAAAGAGAGAGAGAGAGAGAGCGCGCGCGAAAGAGAGAAGAAACGGAGAAAGAGGGACGAGAGCTGGCCGCGCCAGTTCGCTCGGTCCGGAGAAATTATCAGAAATTATGAGCGAAGAAATTGGTAGTCTAGCCCGCGGTTGATTGACAGCCCGGTCTGCCCAGGCAGCGTTCTTCTTCACCCTCCCCCCCCCCCTCCCCCACGCCGCCCGGTATCTCTGTCCGGAGTTCTGTCCCTATACCCGGGCATCCTTCGTGGTACCCCCGTTCCTTCCGCTCTCTCGCCCCTCGTCGCCCCGCGAGAGAAGCCGCGTCTCTCGCGCGTCTTTTTCCCTCGATTGTCCCTCAGGACGGAGGGATAATCCCATGATTGGAAAGCATCACGGACCCGGAGCGACTCTCGCCGAGCCCCGGCGACGTATGTCGGGAGAAACAAAGGGGACCCGCTGAAATTGTCGTCAATCGCGTACGATAATGGGGGCCGCTGCGACTTGCTCGCTTGACCGAGAGGCCGGGCTCATTCCGGGAAGGATGGCGGACGAATAATTTAATAATTGTTAGGCGAACGATTTGAATGCGGGGTGACGGTAGAGTAGAACCGCCGCGCCGTCCTTGAGCGCGAGAATTGAAGCCGTCGTTGACGAAACCCTTTGCCGCGAGAATCTGTTTTAGAATACGATGCGCGGCACGGCGGAAATAATTCCTTTTCAACGTGCGATGCGTCGAAGTCCCCGAAAGAAGAAACTCTTAAAAAATCCGAGGAAGCTTTATTACTGTGTCTACATGTCTTGCAATTTGCCCTGAAAATCATGTAATCGTGGGACAACATGGCATTTCGATAAATTTTACGAATTTTTTGAAATTTTGTTGTACATTTTACTAGTAAATATATTTAGTACACATTCTACTAGTGAAATGTATACTAAATATATTTTTCGTAAAATTTATCCTGAAAATCGTGTAATCGTGAGACAACGTGGCATTTTTAAGATTCTTATGAAAGTTTTTTTTCAAAATTGACCATATATTTTACTAGTAAATATTGTACTATTACTAGTAAATAGTATACATTTTACTAGTAACGAAAATCACGTATCGTGGAACAACATGGCATTTTAAAGAATCTTATGAGAGTTTTTTCAAAATTTACCATACATTTTACTATTATAGTAAATATATTTAGCACACATTCTACTAGTAAAATGTATACTATTATAAATATACCTTTCTTCAAATTTATTCTGAAAATCATGTAATTGTGGGACAACATGGCATTTCGATAAATTTTATGAATTTTTTAAAAATTTTGTTATACATTTTACTAGTAAATATATTTAGTATACATTCTACTAGTAAAATGTATACTAGATATAATTACTAGTAAAATGTGTGGTGAAATTTCACCAAACTCTCATAAAAGTTTTCGAAATGCCATGTTGTCTCACGATTACATGATTTTCAGAATAAATTTTAAGAAAAATATATTTAGTATACAGTTTACTAGTAGAATGTGTACTACTGTTATGTACTACTATATATTTACTAGTAAATATATTTACGAGTAAACTGTATGGTAAATTGTGAAAAAACTCTCATTAGAATCTTTAAACTGCCACGTTGTCCCACGATTACACGATTTCCAGGATAAATATGAAGAAAAATATATTTAGTATACATTTTACTAGTAGAATGTGTGCTAAATATATTTACTATAATAGTAAAATGTATGGTAAATTTTGATAAAACTCATAAGATTCTTTAAAATGCCATGTTGTTCCACGATTACGTGATTTTCAGGATAATTTTTAAGAAAAAGTTCTCTCCGCGTAATATTTTAAATTGCTCTATATTGTTTTAAACATCCAATTGTCCGTAAGTAGAGAAGCATTTCGGTTTTCAAATCGAAACTAAACGGGACTGAAATTAGCAAGGCAGAAATCGTCGTAACAAGGTACGATAAAATTGTGCAGTCGTAACAGCGCGCATCTACAATACGAGCGGTGTCTAAAATTCGTCGGAACGAGCTCGAATTTTTGATGATCTTAATAAGATTTCAAAGAACGTTACACGTTGAAGAATACATCCGCGCATATAATGATCGGAAGTATCCATCACGGCGCCGACACATGCCCAAGATGGCTGCGTCTGCAACCTGGCTGCAATAATTAAAGTATTTAGTGTGGCTTCCTTTCCAGCTGATGAAATCTCGCTACCTCAGCACACGAGATCTTTTTCTCGGTAATGGCAGCTATGTATTTTCCACGTTCACGTTTTTCTCAGAAATATGTACACACATGTATATACGTTGCATAGAAAGCGAAATGACAGCAACGCCGTTTCGTGATAATTAAATGCAATTGAATGCATATAAATTAAAATTGAAAGCGAAATTGAGGTACGGAATTGGCATGAAATTTTATTTCATCTGAGCGTGATGAAAATTTAGCAACAGATGATGCATAATTGTAAAAATTGCCGAGTCGACGAGTGAAAATGAGCGCTTGCAAAAAGTATGCCCTGCGTCTCGGCTAAGAGAAACGATGATGGTATTATCCTGATTTTTTTCAGCGACCTATTAAAAAGAAACACAAGAGGCAGACGTTATACCCGCAATCACAATTCAAGTCTACAATCAGTCGTCCGGCGTAAATCTTGTTCTAAAGTTTAATAAAAGGCGTTGTTCCAACGAATTTATGATATCGCGATTGAAATTACAGCGCCGGGACAACACGAGACGCGGGTACGCCAAACTAATGCACGCTTCGCGTCTCTCTGATCGATATACCGGCACTTTTCAAACTTCGCGACTCGCTCTTTACAGTAAATTACTCCGGTGTATCGTGATTATCGAGGCGCACAATCGGGCGGACTCGATTCAAATGTCAAGGATGGAATAATATTAACATTATTAATATCGTAAATTACATTATATTGTTGTTATGTAATTCCCGTTTTGCCTTCTCACCGATACTGAA
This sequence comes from Vollenhovia emeryi, assembly GCF_000949405.1. Taxonomy (NCBI): domain Eukaryota; kingdom Metazoa; phylum Arthropoda; class Insecta; order Hymenoptera; family Formicidae; genus Vollenhovia; species Vollenhovia emeryi. Next base: position 45,257 of record NW_011967046.1, on the reverse strand, counting down.
AGCGTCGGAAAGCGCGATAGAGAAATTAAGCGCGTAGAATTAATCCAACGATTGAAACGCCAAGAAGGAAATATCGATCAATTCCCTGCATTCGTTCTTATTAAAACTTATTGCCAGATTTAGATTCCCAATTTTGCCCAGCACGGAAATTCTGAAGAACGTTCGATAAAACTACTAAATTACTTTTGCGCCAAGATTTATTGACGATTGTAAACACGAATAAGCTTATCGGAATTTCGAGATATTGCTGTATGTTCGTCAAAAAAGAGACTGTCTGTCAAAAGCTATTATTATAATAAATGGCGCTTTATAAAACAATCAACAATTATTGGTGTCTTGTCAAGTGCATTAATTGAAACATACTATGACTGTAAAAAGGTTCTGTCCCATTTTAATCCATTATTTCTAAAGTATGCACATTGAATTATGAATAATTATGGGTAATATTCTCTGAATAATATCGTGCGCCAATTTATATAATAATTCAATCCTGGATAAAAATATAGAGTATACAAATCTTGATATCGATCATAAACAAATTTTTAAAAGCGACTTGTCTTTTACTATTTATTTAAACTATAAACTCTAAAGTTCACTATATAATATACTTGAACGTCAAATTACGCAAATAATATTAGACACAATTATATTATATAGACACATTATCTTAAAGAATAATAAAGCATAATTCATCACTCACCGATGCGACGCGCAGTAGCGAAGTTAGTCCTGCGTTGACTCCTGCTGAACTGTAACATACGAAGCGTATTCAAATTATAGTAGCATTTAATATAATTGATGTTTCAACCCAGGTTCACAAGTCAATGATCAAATCGATATCGATCATGACTTTTCGGGCCATTTGATTTGATGACGATCAGAATCATTCATTGATCTTCGCAAGAAGATCCGCATAATACTTTGCCGATATCTTGTATAATATATTTAACACCGATAGATGCGCTGAGAATAACGTCCGATTAAATATAATCAGATAATCCAATTACATAATAACAAACGGATATATCCAATTAAATTGTATATCCGATGAAAAATATGATCGGTTTTTCAATAAAATTTCATCGGATGTATCCATAATTTAGTCGGAAAAAGTAATCGGAAAAATTAACCATCGGAAACACCATTCAATTGGTTCATCCGATGGAAATTTCTCTGTGTGTGTACATATCGATTTCATGTATAGAAGTGATCGTATCAGTGTCGACCAACTATTATCATGGATATCATATTCAAGTCGAGTCGATAAATGGAAAGATGTTGATTCGACTTCAGTATGATTTCAATTGAAATACGACTAGATCGTGGACATCTACAGAATATTTTCCAGACATCGTAACGAAATTTTCTAAATATTAGCTTGATTATATTAATCTGTTGATTATATTGTTGATTTGCGCATGATCTGAACTTGGTTTCAATATATTCGCTAGATTCTTCATGGACTTGTGAGCCCGGGGAAAAATAATGGGAACGGTAAGGGAAGGAGTGCCGATGTGTGAGCCAATAAATGAACGGAACTCAGTTCTCAAAATTTTAAACGTACGAAAATTCCTTTAACGTAACACACGTTTCGAGCCTTCTTCGAGTCTTCTTCAAAAGATAATGGTTGCGTGCATAAATAACTTATTCACCCTCTACTTGCTCTGCCGTCGCCCGATGCCTCCCAGGCCTCCTTCTCCTCCTCTCAGCTACCTTCGATGCACAACACTCATACAACACGGCGAAAACACAGTTGATTACAATCGCGAATTAATGATCGAAATATGACGACCGCATGATCGGGACTTCGCCAGGTATACTCTCGGCATTAATCGCGCATTAGGGTAAGCGAACCTATTTTCGGAACAGCACCTATTTCGGGACACTTTAATTTTGCTCCTGTTAGCTATCACGTAATGTCAAATTTTAATGCTGGTGATAAAGAGCATCGTAAATAAAGTTTGTGATGTGAAGAAATGAGCAGTACATGCAGAAAATAATTGACAATGGTATATTTTTGTTATTGGTTGTCGTGACAGGGCGCTTCTGAGCGGGATGAGTTACGGTAAGTACGGTATAAGTACAATAATTTCATATTTTTCTTACTTGCTCGTTCTCTTATATTTTGGACTTAAACAACAGTTAAAGGTTCAAGGAAGATAATCGTTGCTTAATTGAATTATGAAACTATGTTGTTGCGAAATGCGGCTGTACATGAAAACAGCTGTTCCGAATTAGGTGCAGGTGAACCTAATTCGGAACAAATTTAGTACTTGAATTGATTGTCCGCCATTTAAAAACAAAGTCTTCTTCAAATATTGATTTATGCCTAATTAATAGTTAAAGGATGACTTCTTAACTAGCATATATCAGATTTGTTTTAGAAGATTTTATGTAAAAGATACAGCAAGTCTTTTAAAAAGTCGAAATAGGTTCGCTTACCCTATTATACTGTGACGTAAATAAAGTACGATCTGTATGCAAAGCTACGATCTGAATTAATATTGGATTAGAAACGTGAAATTATGTTACTAATATATAAAGTCGTTACAGTTTACTCGCGTTGCTTCAAAAATGTACAATCAAATTTGCACTAGAATCGCACACGCGATGTGTTTTCAATAATTAAGTAAAGCGCGTGAATTATTCACAAATAAATCGAAAATTAAGACACATTACACCTGTTCGCTCAATTATTCGATTCGAACGAAGATATCCAGGAGCTATCACGGCTCTTGCGATTAGACTCGATTACTTAACGTTTTTTTTAAATGAAAGTGATAGTTGGGTCATATTTAAATCGACGCTATTGCCCGTAAATAATATCGTAAAGAGACAATAGTCTACAGTTCCATCGCTTTGATTTCAGTGACTGGCACCTTGCGTCAACTGTTTTAACTAAGATTCTAACGATTACATGAGAACATGTGTTTAGATTATTTATTACACGTGCGATGAAACGTATTAAAATATACGCGCACGAGAATATAAATAAAGTTTCGCTCCTAGATCGTCTAATGATTTTACAAATTAAGCTTCAATCAATAAGCGGTATATAACAGCTCTTTCTCCTCCTTCAATCAATTGATTGGCACAAGTCGTGTATTCTTTGTGAATTCTCGTGAAATGTTTATTTCTAAAAATAGTCGTCGCGTCGATACAAATCGTTGGTCATAAAGAACAATATAATGTAAGAAATGAGCGCTGCAGACAATTCGTTAATTATTTAATATTTTTTGAGAAAATCAATACTTTTGTATGAAGATTTATTAGGTGCATTTCGTGTTCATACGAAGAACGCGTCGTCGTTTAAATGAGAAAAGTATTTGTATAAAATTAATACGTGCCTACTGTTACTTTCTCCCAAACTATTTCCACGCTTCGAAAGTAATAAAAATGCGTAATTGTATCGAGATTCAATCGTGACTTTAATAAATCGTCGCCAAAATTAGAACAGGCCGATCTCATATTTATGCGATTTATTAAAATCATACAATTTCTAAAGACACGGCAAACTAAAAGAGAAATAACAAATATACACGATGCTGCGTTAATTTTCACCTCGACAAATCGGACGATAAATTGATTCCACGCGATATTGCTGATCAAATCTCACTCGAGCTATTGCGATCCCAAGATTTTCGTATTAGAATTTCCGGTTTCAATTAAGACAGAATACTGTGTTAAAATTACACCGTACAGTAGCAGTTACGCGACATTGTATCGACGCACTAAATACGACGGTTCAATTCTATCGTTTCAACTCACTTCCTTTGCAAAGCGACGTCACAAAGGACGCGCTGCGGTGCCTTGAAAGCGACGTGTCGCTCAAAGGGACTAGGAGGAACGGAGTGGCACAGAACTTGACCTGAAAGAAGCGTTTCTACGGAATGATTGCGCGAATGGGACCACGGGATTCGGCGTAATTCCTTAACAGCCCAATTTCACGATATAAAAGGGAGTCGGGACGCTATAATGCCGCCTCTGCTTCCTTCCAGGGAACTCCGTCGGTCGCGGTCGATTGTTTTGTGTTTCGGGGAGGCCCCAATAAAGCGTAGCGCCGACGACGGTGCGTCCCCCATGTAAGGGAGCAGAGCGCGCCCACGGCGCTTATTAAGGCTTCGGATTTTCGTCCGACCCGTCGCTTCGTCTTGACAAGGAAATCGCCTTCAATGTAGCGGCCGCGACGCGAGCGATCCGAGGCTGCGAGCGTGTGTGCCGGCGGATCGGATGGACATTGCCCGAATTCACGTGGAGAAAGTGCGCAAACTTCCCCAAAAAGTTTCTTCTTCCCGAGCCAGATATCGTTTTGCGTCTTGCACGAATGAGATACCAGAAATGTCGTCAAAGTTTCATTTCAAAACGTTTGTTCTTGTACGTACAATTCTTAAACGTTCTCCTCTAAAAGCGACGTTGCTGCGAGAACAGATTTAATTTTGTGTGTGCTAAGTTAATTTGTAACACTGCAAATCAGACTAATGCTTTCATTGTTGCGAAAAATATTATTTGTGAAGCCGAGAATTTATTGACAATATTGATAATACAATTTTCTCTTATAATTTACCCTGAAAATCATGTGGGCCAACATGGCATTTGGAAGAACCTTACGAGAGTTTACTAGCAAAATGTATGGTAAAACTTCAAAACACTTCCATAAAATTCGTTAAAATGCCGTATTGTTCCACGATTACACGATTTTCAGGATAAATTTTAAGAGAAAATTCTCTCTGTGTAAAAGCGTCCTCTTAATATTCCTGAAGATCGTGTAATCGTGGGACAACATGGCATTTTGAAGAACAGTATGAGATTTTTCAAGTTTTACTAGTAAAATGTATGGTAAAATTCTCATAGAACTCGTTGAAATGCCGTATTGTCCCACGATTACACGATTTTCAGGGGAAATTTTGAGAGAAAATTCTCTCCGTGTAGATAAATAAAATTTATCGTCCATAAATTAAATTGACTGAAAATATAGAAATGAAAAATATTAAATATTATGACACTTGTACGTTTCGTTCAAGTATCGCGGTTAATTTTTACGAATGGAGAATAATGAGGAATAATATATGTTTATACAAGAGCAGCTACTATTTTATTCATTGTCGGTTCGTGTTGTATGACTTAGCAATGAGAGATTTATATGTCATGCACGTAAGAAGAAGAGCAATGGCGCCGTTCTTGAGCGAGGCGGCGAAGGAATTGCGGAGCGGAGGTGCGATAATGAATAAATTGGCGGCGAGTATAATGAGTTATACCCAAGACGAAAGGATCTGCGAGCGAGACAAGAAGGTCATCGTGTGAAGTACACGATTCTGTCTGCTACACCATTTAAATATCCAATTCGCCGGCCTTGTCATCAGGAGAAAAAGTCATGAAAATCAGCAGAGCGCTTCGATCAAATCCTACATCCGACTCTTTCTCTCTCTCTCTCTCTCTGTCTCTCTGTCTCTCTCTCTCTCTCCCTCCCCCCTCTCTCTCTCTCTTTCTTATTATTCGGGATGTAGAAATAAATGTTATTACGCGGCGTCACTGGTTCGTCTAATAATTTAGAAAAGAATACGAGATATTTATTGCCTTAGTTGTTAAATCTAGTAGCTGGAAATTTACTGAAAATAGCACTCGATATCTATAAATTGTCATTTAAAATAACAAATTAATCAAGAAGCATGTATTAATATCTCGAATTTCTGTTCTGTCACTTAAACAGACAGTTTCACGGCAATGAAACTGCGAAGGCGTTTCTCGTGACATTGAAAATTTCGAACGAAAGCGAAATATGTGACACGTTCAGCCATTAGAATATATTTCCATAAATTTGCATAAGGGCCGTTTTTGACGGTGAAATTTTCTGGGACGTAATCTCCTTCAATGAGTTCATCGTGGCACCTATTAATTTCTATGATATCAATGGCAGTGCCGCAATGTAGCTCATTGATAGCGTTATCTCGGAGCGCATGCACGTGGAGCACGCGATATTAGCCAGCATAAAGCGAATATGGGCAAAGGAATCATACTAAAATTTGCATTAGTTAACTAAATCTCTCTTACATAAAAGAACAATAAATTGAGGGCAACCGTCTTATTAAAGATTGCCCGTGACAAGGCAAAACGTATCGATACGTACGACTCTCGGAGCGTATTGTTCCGTAATTAACACAGTTTTATTAACAAATACGCACATGACATCAAACATTATTAAAGCGCGTCTACTCAAAATTTAGTTTTCAACAGAGCGAGTCATCGATTGAAATTACATTAAATAAATTTCTTTCAATCGTTATATACTTCTATCACAGTATATTACATTATTTCTCAGATACGGACAGTTTAGGAAAGAAACGTTAACTCGTTTCCTCGCGTCAAAGAGAACAGACATTCCACAGGGGGACACGAATTATGTGTAGAAATCTAAAGAAATGATTAAAAACAAATACATGATCGTCTAATTCCCCGAGAACGCAAATTAACTTGGCAATACAAATAAATAACGACACAGGCTGCGTAAATTTGATACTATCATCCGAAACTTGATTACTTCGCAGTTCATTTCCACGCTTCCTCTCTTGCAGCATTATTTTTCGCAACGACACAGATATAAATTTTAATTTACGACGTAGAAAATAATTCTGATAACAGTGATATTAAAATTACTTTTTATCGTTGGGTCATTAATTCATAACGGGAATGGTGTATCGTGCAATGTGAAAAAAAGAGATGTCCGATACGTCTCCTTAATGCCGCAAACCAATGATAAAATTAAAATAGAATTAATATGTGAGAGGGGAAAATTATTGCGAAAATATAACGCGTTACCTGCTATAATCCCTTAAACATTCCCTATCTATATTCTAACTGTGCAAGCTTAAATATGTGCAAAGCAAATATCGTGCATTATGGATGGCACACGCTACTCTGACTTATCGACGAGCGCCGTCATGGAAAAGGGATGCGGAAAATTCCCCGTGCAAAGTAACCGTGCAAAGTAGTAGAATTTATCAAATAGCAACGTTTCATCGTGCTATTACATTGTGTGCGTCGTAGGGATATAAAAGAGAACGATTCTTCACCGAATCAACGTTCTTCCTTCAACGTTCTAACGTGCATTCTTCTGTGCAAAGATCCAATGCTCCTTACATGGTATTTGACTCACGGCATTGTGTTCTTTTTCATGATCTGCTGTTATATTTCAGTATAGAATTTCATTGAGCACGTTGTGATTCTTTTATGAACGAAAGAACAGCAGGAATAACAATGTAACTCTTATCAAAATCGAATAATGACAAGTAATTGCACGAAAGTTCCACAGCTTTTTAACGGAGCTCTCGATGCGGACCTGCTATTTGTATAAGTGTTGTAAATAATTTCTATATTACGTCGAATGCTTCGGATCCGACGGCCAAGTGCCGTCGGACGCAGGACTGTTACTTGTATTATCCAAAATCGTATTCCATTACGAGGCAATCAAGTGCAAATTTAAGACGTACGGTTAAACAGTCAAAATTTGTCCCTACAGTGAGCGATTGACAAGTACATTTGTTAAAATTAATAATAAACCGCCGAAGAAGAAAATTAAAATGTATAACGAGACAAACCTAATGTAACGAAAACCGCTCATAGATAAATAGACATTTGATGAAACTATGAATCATTTAGTAGCGCGTATAACCCAATAATAAAACTACGGATATAAAGAACAGTCATGGAGTTACAGTCTGCAGTTAAAATTAATAAATAAAAGTAACTCAATTGACAATAATATTTCGTAAAAACGAAAGCGTAGATTGATTTCCGGCGAAGAATATTTACGCCGTTAAATTCCACGATGTATATAAAAATGCAAAAGCGAAATTACGCATATTGCAGGGAATATCGTCGCCACATAATCCCGTGCCTGCTCGGAACGCGATTGTTTACGGCGCGGTGAAGTGTCGTCACAACATTTTCTTCGCATATATGTGACATAACAAGAAAGTCTTCGATTCTTTGTCTGAGAAAACTCACACAGGACGGCCCGTGCTCGTGTGCCCGTATTAATAATTATCATTAATTCTCTAATTATCAGCCGAGTTCTTTTAATAGCTGGAAACTGCTGCAACGTTTAATGACTGGTGTCACGGATGTCATGCTGCCCTAGTTCTCAAAGATTCAGTCTCCGGAGTTATGTATATCATGCGTTTGCACACGCGAGCGACACGGATTCGGTTTGAAAATTCGTATGCACTTTTGAGCGTTAACATGTAAATTCATGTAATTATTTCCGTCCGATGTGCAAGCGTTAAAAGCTTCCAATGTATAATAATGAAATTTCAAAAGCTGGTATCTCTTCGCATAGTTGCACGGTTTCGTAAAACGCAGCTATTACTTTGAATTCGCGTAGCCGAGGAATTGAAAGACCGTTCTTTATATCCGTAGTTTTATTATCAGGTTATACGCGCTGCTAAATGATTCATAGTTTCAATGTCCATCTATCTGTGAGCAGTTTCGTTACATTACGTTTGTCTCGTTATACATTTTAATTTTGTTCCTCGGCGGCAGCTGTTTAAGAAATCGATAAGAGGAGCAGAAACATGTTTTATATAAGAGTACAAAATAATAGAAAACAATAACTAAACAATGCTCAGCAATTTCGCCAAACTTTTTGAAACTTTTCTCGATGGGTAAATACAGAGTATTCTTTCCCAATGTGCCCGATAAATCTCAAACCAGGTTACGTAAAATCCGTAGGAAGCGGTTAAATATACGTTACAATATGCAAGATGACGGATAAACTTTTCAAATGTAGGACGAATAAGTAAGTAATTAATGTGTGATACGATTAAAGTCACGTTCGAAACGAAACGAGCTATTGCGTGATGTGCACCTATTCCTACTATAATTAAACACTTAAAATACAAGAGCACAAGCCGTAAATGTGACATCCGTTCGTTCTCGTCGTTACGATCCCATCGCCAATACAATAATTTACGCTACGATTGGGATATTTAACGAAATCTAGGCTGACGATGGAGTTCTCAACTGCAGCGCAATTTTAATAACAGTAGTCATTCCTAAAACTTGCCAAATAATCGTTCCATCTTTTCCAAGAACTTTGCGACATATATTTTTTCTACTTTCGTACTTCAATTAATACGATTTTATAGATTTATATTGAACAGTGCACAAAGGGAGTATAAAAGGTTTTCAAATTACTTGAGGCTGACAGAAACTCTCGAGTTCTCTCTTTTTACGGGCAACATATAGACTTGAAGTTACTCGGCGAGAGCCACGTACTTGGCAGAGATACAAGATTGCGCGTGCAATCGCTCCGGCTACCCGGCGATTTCCAGAATATTAAAAGCGATTTGCACCCTGAGAAAATAACAGTGACCATCGACAGGATCATATTTAAATTGCATCACCGGCCGCTCGTCGAAATCGCCTTTACCTGGCTTAACGCCGTTATTTCCCTGGTTTTTCGATGAATAAAACATGGCGGCGGCGGCGGATCAGGACGCGCTCTTCTCGTCTTGACGTTTAGGATCGTCAGCCGCCGCCGCCGCCGCCGACGTCGAAAATTATTCCAGCCCGTGGATGTCGGTAGCCTCGGATGGGCCTCACGCTACCCAGAAGGAATACGCTTATTTCTCTCGCAGCGCGGAGGAATGGTCGATAGATCGCCGAAGGATCGGCCGCTTCTAGGCCCGATGGACGAGCAATTACTCTGAAATTACGCGGATCTACTTTCCTTTTTGGGTTTTGTTTCGGGGCGAAAATATCTCTACACGCGATCGCCATCATCGCCCGACGCCAAATTACCCGCCGATATAATTAGGTTAGCCACTTATTCGAGGAAAGTCTCTCACAGGCAACGCCTCTGTCCTGCCCGACCGCGCGCTCGCCATTCTACTTCTCGCCGGAGAGCACCGGGTAATCGAATGTAACGACAGTCGTTACATCCGCAGTAGAAACAACTATTACACAAAAGTTGCATTACTCCCTGCTCAAATAACTGTTTTTTTTTTGGCTTTGTACTTGTTACACGTCGTTGTGTGAAACCTCGCGAGGAAAGGAAGAAGAAAAAGTGAGGGCAAGCGCACGCGGAGAGAATTTTCTCTCAAAATTTACCTGGAAAATCGTGGGGCAACATTTTGCAGACCTTTATGAGAGTTTTTGATATTTTACCGTACATTCTACTGGTAAAATGTACGGTAAAATTTGAAATGCCACGCTATCCCACAATTACATGATTTTCAGGATAAACTTTAAGAAAAGTTTTCCCCGCGGATCAAATAAATCTACCACTCTCTGCTTGACCCTTTGTTAATATGCTACATTTAACGAATGCGTCTTGGAGATTTTAATTCTTCTATTAACGCGTATAGAGCTTAGAAGAATTAAATTTGGTTATTTCATGTTTCTTTAAAGGGACTGTCGAATTCGTCGCTAGGAAAATCACCGTAGACGTAGCGGTAATCGTTCGTTCTTCGTAGATTTGGAATATTTCGATATTTATCGTGCCATCGGAATTAAGGCACGCGTGTGAAAAGAAAAGCCATGGAAATTACACAACTATACTTGCCTTTCACACGACTTCCATATTTCTTGTTCTGTGCCAATGATGAAAAATGCCGTTTACGTAACAATCCCCGCGCTGCGGAAATGCAACCGAGACATCGTATTTACACCACAACAAGAAAGTTCTTACTTTATCCTCGAGTTACTTTACAATACCCCGCGGCCGGACGATAAATCTTGACACATAATTTTTTCACATAATTTCTTTTCGCACTCCCGCATCGTATTGAAAATTATCGTCCGCGGTATATCGTGAAATGTAATTATTTTATTAAGTGCTACACGCAAACTTATATGATTGTGGTGCATTTATATATTTACGCTATATCAGTAAATTATAGCCAACTCACGAGTCAACATAGATATTTTGTAGATTCCTAGATTTCAAATTTAATAATCATTAACCAGAAAATATAAAGGTTGGACTCCAGCAACGCTTATTTAACGAGTACAAAAATTATAAATCCCGAACAATAAAGAGTCAAAAAGCACCAAAAGCATGAACGCGATAAATTATCCGAAACGTAGTACGCACGATCTCATATTAAAAGTTACGTGTGAAGAGTGAAACATTTTTAAGTGAAATTATAAACAATAGATACGTCAATAATATGTCAAACATTTACATCGTCTATTATTTTACACGCTAAAACATTGCAACAATTAAAATGTAGCAAAGCAACAAGAGCACAATGAGAGTAAACTACATTGCGCCGATAAAGTTTGATTTTTTAATGCATAAATAAGAGCAATGTTTATAATTTCAATATCGAATAAACGAATGCCCGTGGTTCACATTAAAAAGCACGTGAAAACGGTAGAGGCTTGCACGAGTTCACGCCGCGCGGTGCGAGATCCATCCAGAACTGTCGTGTACAATAAAACGTAACCTGCGTGACCAGACAGCCTCCGTCGTCAAGGAGTTCAACTACCTGTATGATGACAAGTTGGCAACGGGAATTAACGTCAGAAATCAACAGGTATCATGTACCGGTCAGTCTCTTTCTACTGAATATGCATCAATCACACGGCCTGCACGAAATCCTCCTGAGGTGTTTATCAAACCAGTCACTAATGACTCGAATTATCGCTCGGGAAAAATACGAAGGTTCGGCGTCGCGAGATAAGTTCCGTTTTTAATTGCGAGTCGCGCAGCGGACACGCCCGGGAATACGAAATTAGAAAATAACAAAGCGTCAATAATTCCACGCGTCTTACACTGTTAGAAATAGATCTATCACACATGTGTGAATATTAACACGTCACGCACTTGAAATGCGTGAATATTAATGCGTCACACATATTTAATGCATAATTTTTCAAATGTCATGCATTATCCTCTTAACATGCGCGTGTGAAATGCATTAGAGAATGTGTGGAAATCACACACTTCAATGTGTGGATTTTATCAAACATCTAATACTGTTTGAAATAGTCAAACATCGTAATATTCACACATGTGTAATATTTCTATACGCGAGCGCCAGCTTCTGAGTAGTTCGCCGACCGCCGCTAGGCCGCGCATGGTGGCGGCCAAAAACTCGGAAGCAAAATCCAGTCTCGTAGGGTATAAAAGGAGGCCCGCGTGGAAGCCAGGGGGAGTATTCCAGTGGGGTAACCTGTCGCGGGACGATTCCTTGACTGGAAGAATCCTCGATACAAATAAGCTGTCGTTCCTAACGACGGTTCCGGATAACGCTGTCGTTTCTCACGACGGGAGCAGAGATACTTCAAAATCTGCTACATAGTGCAATCTTTTTTACACATTTATTGACACCTTGAAAATTACACACCTAAATAAGTTATACACCTCCATTTGTATGAAAAGTCACACACGCCAATAAAATCAAACATCCATTCGTGCATGAAAAAGTCACACACTTACAGACGTCTTGAAACGGCGGACACACATCACATGCGATAAAGTGTGTAATATTCACACACTGCTTCTAACAGTGTAATCGTCGCGATTTCGCGTTGATTGTCGATCGCTTCGAAAGCGCGCTCGGAGAAACCTCGCCACTTTTAATTTTATCGTATCTTAATAGTCTGGATTTTGCAGAAATTGCACTCGTATTAATTCACATGAATTTATACATGGCGGAAATAGGCCACGTATAATCGCAGAGAAATTTAGCTTTATTACAGTTTCATATATGTCCAGGTGCACCTGTAATTATACGGTGCCTGGCGGTATTAACAGTCACTTGAAATAACCGCGAGATTTACATTACATAAAGTAACGCGCGCGCGCGCGCGCGTTATTAAGAAAATGTTGATCACGTAAGCATGACGCCTCGAAATGCATAGAACGTGCGCACGTACGTGTGTGTCCGGCATCTTTCATATACGAAACATTTCATAAGGAGACTATAATTGTCTGGGAGATCCACCGCGTTGTATTTTTTCATCGCGATTTCACTACCGCGGCTGTCGGGCAACAATCAGCAGGCAACAATCGAGTGTCCCTCTCTCTCTCGCTCTCTGCATTGCCAAATGATAATAGAGAAAATGTAAAAAAAGTAGGATCCGTTTTCCCATAATGCTTGAAATTGTCGTGTAGATCCCCTCGATTGCCTATTTTTTATTTTTTTTTGTTAAAAACTCGAAGAACATTTGTTCGGATCGCCTCAACGACATCCTGTAATTTACGAAGGCATACTGTAATTACGCGCGTACTATAATATATGAGACAATTAGAATCAAGTGTCGGTACGCGAAAAAAAAGGCATCGTGTGAAAAATTTCAACGTGGCCTTCTGATGAAGATACGGCCGCGTTAAAATCGTTCATTTCCGCTTTGGCTGAAAACTAAGGTCCATCTCGAGAAGTGCTCCTGTCGTCAATTCAACCGAGGGAAGTGATACGTCGGTAAATTTTACCCGCGAAACCTTAACGTGTGGCTCTTCGCGTGTAATACTAATTGTTTAAATAAAATATTAATATTGTTCAAACAATAAAATAGACAATTAAGGAATATTTTATACTTTGGAGACCAATAAAGAAACTACGCTATATATAAAAGGACGCGACAGAGAGTTTCTCTGTTGATTATCAAAAATTCACTCTGTCGCTGTCCGTTAAACACCGCGTCTACTCCCGTGTGTTTTGCAATCTAAATTATTCGGCGCGAAAGAGCACCGTGCGCGCGTTAGAACGAAAATACAACAATTTCTAAGCCGCGTTAAAAAAAATAATGGAGTGTTCCGAGGCAGCGGTACGGAGGTTCGCGCGCGCGATACAAAGTTAATGTAATTTATCCCATTACCGCATTTGTCGGCAAGTCGTTACTTTATCTCGTAAACCGGCATTAAGAGATGGCCAATTATAGTCCGCCATGCTGAAATGACAATTACTTGTAATAATACTAAGCGCGTAAAGTTGATCGCGGAAAGAACAAATTCGAAGTCGAGAGGCCGTGTTGATTCAACGGAGAGCGTTTTATACAAAGAAAAGAAGCAGCGAGCGTTTTGTTCCCTAATTGCGCTCTTCTTATCGAAAGCCAATTCGTTAAGTGCATTTACCTGTTCAATTCGGCGCAAATTTGAATTTTTCTCACGATGCGTACGCATTGTATATTCGTAGTACAAACTTTGCACTTTAATGTGCGAGCGTCACGCACCAAAACACGTGTAGATGAATTTATCGCAAGCCTGCGTAATGAATATTCATTCGTACGAACTTTTGCTTATCAAATTAGCGAAAATTTAACTTCTATTAGAAGCTCGTACGTGCTTTTCTCGTAAAAAAAAACCTCAAAGAAGGAAGATCAGAAGATTTTCTGCCCTTTCGAAACCTCTTAAAGTTTTTATCTTATAATTCACAGAGCTCTTTAAGTTTGCTCGAAGTCTCTCGCAACGATAAATATATTTATTGCCGCGTGTGCGCGCTATAAAAATCTACGTAATAAAAATAATTAATTACGTATGCGCATATAAAACAACGAGCTCTACCGCGAGTCGTATTAAAACATAAACGTTCTTCTATTCTCCGTAATTAAACGTGACTTAAATGTATGCTCCGAGATTTGAATATAATACGAAACTTTATCAAACCGTTTCACGTATGTATTACAACGTATCAGATAAGTAATGTACCTCGGTCGCACTCGCGAATAATATTCGCGATATTACCGAAAGGCGTAGAACGTTTCCCGAAAGCCACATCCTCAGCAGTCGCCCGGTTGTGAAATAGCGCAATCGAATTTTCAAGAAGCAGACTATTACAGAGTTTGCTCGATAAAATTGTTTAACAGAACTTCTTACACACACATGCTCGGACATTGTTTGCGCATTATTTGAAAACTGATACGGATCGGCTGAAAGCCCGCGTATCCGAGTCGACGGTGTATTTCCAATAATTCACGTTATCAGCAAACACGTGCGCGACCGACATCGCTATGTGGACGCATTTTTCATGTATTTCTCCGATTACCGAACGTACTCGGCGCATATGCACGCGCACACACATACGCCGGCGACCGCAATTTACGAGTCGGAAGGTTGCGCGCGAGAACGGATTAACATCTCGGAAACTCTGTGTCGCCCTTTTTTTTTTTTTTTTATTTAGCTTCGCCGCCGATACATAAAAGAGGTTCATTTTTCCCGTATCGCGAATCAAGATAGCTGGTGTGTCTGAACCGCAGAGCTCCAACGCGAAGCCCGCGCCGGCTCCCCGCGCATGGCACGTATATACACTCGGCAATTTAATGTTAAATGCACGTGCGCGATAGTTGGTGGCCGCGGCATACCCCCGCGTGCTTAAATCGTGATAACATCCGCGGCCGTATATGTCACAAGTGTATAAAGTTAACAATGCTTAATAATGCACGGCCGCGCCGGCCGGGCCGATCCGCGGTATCGATAACTGTCAGCCCGTTTAATGCCGATATCGATAACGCGGGGGGGGGGAGGGAGAGGGAGGAGAAAGCAACGTAACAACTGCACAATTCCCACATATGTTTCGGGGGGAGAGAGAGAGCTGTTGAAAAATTTTATCGGCCGCACGGTACACAGCCATTGACAAAATTATCAGGTACCCTCTTGAACGTTGTACTGGCTCTCTAAAGGTCGTGGAGTGAAAATAGAAGCATGGGGTGAGATATTCGCTCTATTGGAATAAATATTTATTCTAATAGAGTCAAAGATTTGCTCCGATAGAGCGAATATTTCACCCCGTGGTTCTACTTTCACTCCGAAAACGTTGGAGAGTGCACTGAATCTGGAATGCCTGGAAAATTTCAATTTTTTAAAAAATTGTTTAATATAGCGTTCGTTGCTTCTATGCGAACAACTTTTAAACGATAAAATTATTTCTAGTATTATAGATTCGGTATACATTGGAAATCCAAGTGTGTAACTTTTGTACGTGTAATTTAGTGAAGTACTTTTTGCACGCTTCTTTCAGTTTGAAATTACAGCGTATGACTTGACGCACGTTATTTCAGACATTTCTTGCTATTTAAAGAGATTATTTGTGTAAATGACATTTATCAGGTCACGTGTCGCGATTTTAAACAGAAGAGAGCGAGGGGTGAACCGCTGACCAAAATCATGTACGCCAATGCCTACTAATGCCCAGTGGGCATTACGTTACCTTATTTTATCTTGCTTTATCTTTTTAGATTCTTTATAATGATCCAGCAAGGTCAAATAATACCCACTAATGCCTAGTAATGTCTAGTAATGCCTAGTAATGTCCGAAATCTGTACACCACAGTGCCCTCAGCGGTTTACCCGAGGGGAAAATTGAACCAAAGTCATGTACACCAATGCCTACTAATGCCCAGTGGGCACTACTTAATCTTATTGTCTCATTTTCTCTTGTTTCATCCTTTTAGATTCTTTATAATGACCCAGCAAGGCCAAATAACACCCACTAATGCCCAAAAGTGCCTAGTAATGCCTAGTAATACCCAAACAGCAAAATATATCTGAGACTTAAATTCATATTCGAGATATCTCGTAGATGATTTATCCCGAATATTTTAAGGACGTCGCAGTTCTGTTATCTCTTTTAAAAAAATTATTGTTTATATTTTAATTTTAATTTTTTCTTTTACTTTTGAATAATTGCTTATTATTTAACTTTTTCCTCAATGTAAGTTTTCCAAAGTTATCTAGTCAAAAAAGAAATAGCACGATAAAAAATGAAAAAAATAAGTATGAGTTTACAATAATAGTATAAAAAAGTAAAGGCTGATTTATGGAGGCCGTATTCCTTAACAATTTATGCCAGAACTGATAAAGAAAATACATATTTTATTTATAACATTGACTATTCTCTCTCTCTCTCTCTCTCTCTCTCTCTCTCTCTCTCTCTCGACTTTTTAGAATCTGGAAGACATCTCTCAGACATCCAAGCGATATCTGAATAGTTTTTTCGTATCAGATATTGTAATATGTAGATATCTCCCAGATATCTTCGTGAAATTTTTTGCTGCGTGGGGTAAAGCCCACACTGAAAAAAATTTCTGGTTGAATATGGACGAATCAGATAATTCCCCTAGGATTTACCAGAATTCCTTTAGGATTTACCAGAATTTCTGTAGGATTACAGGAATTCTGGTAAATCCTAAAGTAATTATCTGATTCGTCCATATTCAACCAGAAATTTTTTTCAGTGCAGTAATGCACATCACAACCCCCTCAGCGGTCTACTCCCCGCGTTTGCCCCTCGGAAGAAAGTGCGCGAAAAGTGCTCCACCAAATAACACACGTATACGCGTATAAAAGTAGCACACTTAAAATTTCCAGTACGATGATCAGGAGGGGCGCTTAATAATTTTATCTACGGCTATGTGTCCCGCGCACGGAATATCGGCGCGCGCTCGTCACCGTCGGACAACACGGTTTTATGCGCCGGTATAACCGCGTCGGGGGAGGGCTTTTATTACCGGCCTCTCATTCCGCTCTGAACGACAGTGTGTCGTAACGGTAAATCTGCCGATCTGCTAATCCCGCGGCCGCGATTATCGATGCCGATGTCGTAACGTCTCGGCGAGGCTGGATAACGACGGCGATAATCCATCGCGGACGCGATAAATGCCGGCGATTGCCGGGCTCGCCGGTGAAATTACAATATTTCGTTTCCTCGCGTGTCGGTGTATCTTCGAGCCCTTATCTCCGCGTTTCGCATTAAAAATAACGCCGTTCGCGAGGCGAGCATATCGGCGCGTTTTATCTTGCGACGGGGTTGGCCTCGCGAAAATCCGCGAACGCGACGGATAACATTCGCGGAGAGACGCTGACGCGGACGGCGCACAATTATAATAATGGGCGTAGCATTGAAAAGTCATCGCATACCGACGGAATGTTCAAGTTGCTAATTGCAGCGTGTAATAAGCGCTGCGCTTCTTTTTTGCGCTGCTCGACGTCGCGAGAGAAATCCTTCTGAGAACACGGCCGGCTGCTGCCGAGCTAACAAGTTTTTACCCAAGCTGAACAAGAAGTCACGATGAAGGCTAAATAATACATTTTGGTCGCGACTGAAAATCGATGAAATTATACGATTTTGAAATTTAAAGATGCTGCTCTTGACTTGGCTCGCGAAAATTTCAACTCGGATCTTTTTCGAAACTCGTGATTTTACGTTATTCCGCACTGAAAAGAAAAATTTCGCTACCATAGCTAATCATGGTTTGCTTGAAATATTTTGCTGCCATAACTATAAATTTCTAAACCACAGTAAACGGTTTGCTATCGCATCTAATACAATAGGCACAGTAGCAAAATATTTAGCTATCACAACTAAATATTAGCTGTCCATATTTTACAACTGAAATTTAGTTGCCACAAGCAGTTATTAGCTACGGCAACTACATTTTTCTTTCCGTGCGATTATCCGGATTCAGTCTTATCATGAAATGTCATTTATTGACATCATCTACTGGTTTCGTCATGAATTTATGACCCTTGGAGTGAAATCTGTTTAAAGGAAAATTTTGACGTTGAAAACCTGCTATCTCATATTAAAAGCCTATCTCATAATAGAGGACATTCCTCTATTATTAATTTGTACGATAAAGCACAATATTCAATCCTTTGTAAGATTTTGTATTCTCGAGCCTTCATTTTGTATCTCGTGAATGGAAAATCAGGATATCGATGTCTCAGAAATCAAATATCTGCACAAATTCGTAAAATGTGACAATAATCTGCGAGAGTTTAATCGTTCCGCGTGCAACAGCGAGTTGCGTTCTCTCGACGAGTCATCGAGTCATCGAAGAGCCAAATTAGCGCTTCGTTAAAAGTGCAACCAACGAATATCGTCTTGATGACTTCCTAGGATGATCACTTTTCTGTGTCATCGTGACTTTCGAGTGGCTTTTCATTCCGCCTGGGCAGATTCGACTCGGTGTTATCTTCTGAAGAAATGGCGAGAGAGTCCGCGGATACGCCGTCCGTAGTTTTGCCGGTGGTAGCTATGGAAACTGGAGCTATCTCGGCGATCGGGGGAGCTATCTCGTCGAGCAACACCTCTTCGGTGTTCTCCGCTCGAGGGACGGCTGCATGGTCGCGCGGAATCGGCTGGTAACGGCCCGATCCGGGCGACCCTGGCGACCCCCGTACGGGCTGCGAAAGTGCGGGTTCGGTGGAAAAGGCTTGAAAAAAGAGCCGAGAAAACGAACGGGTGCACGCGACCAAGATGGCGTCTTCGTGGGCCAGGCCCCGATATACGCGATAGACAGGATACCAGGGGACGAAAGAGAGAGAGAGAGAGAGAGAGCCCGCGCGGAGCAGGAATGGAAGCCGCGAAGGGGGAATGGGGATAATTGCGCGCGAGGCAATGCACGAGGCTCCTCCCCTTATTCAGGCCTAAAGCCTGTGTGCAACTGCAAGTGCCAAGCTGCTCACTTTGCGGTGCGCACACATGACACGTTCGGCCGTTCGCGGCGCGCATCCCGCAACGCTGATGCCGCGCGCTCCGCCTTTGCGCTACCGCACTACAAGTATGTTCATTATGTGTATACGAATGTGCCACGTGTGCATGTGTGCGTGTGTGTGTGTGTGTGTGTATTTGTATTTGTACTCGACAATGGCCAGGACTCCCTGGAAATCTGACTCACTCGGCGACGCTCGTTGCGTACGTCTATCGATCCGCCTTTCCTTTTTTTCCAGAGATTCGACGGGTCTCGGTACTTGGGGAGGAAATTTGAGGAGACGTCGCGAAAGAACGGGCGATCCCGCTCCCGTTTTGCGCTCGCCCCCGCGCGCTCGGCGACCGTCCGGCGACTCGTTAAAATAGACGACATCGTGCGAGAATGAGTTAATCGCTGAATTGAGAAAAAAAATACAAGAGAGACACGTAACGAGCGCGACGAAGGAGCTTTTTACATCCTTGACTCAACGTGGCCGTAGCTGCGCGAGAGATAAAATTTGTTTGTCGCAAATTTTTTTCATGAGTGTCTTGAAATTTTACCACATATTCTACTAGTAAAATGCATGGTAACTTTCCGAAAACTCATAAAATTCTTCGGGTATGCACATTGTTGTGTGAAAGCTCGCAAGGAAAGAAAGAAGAAAAACGGAAAAAGAATTTTCTCTTAAAATTTACCCTGAAACTCGTGTAATCGTGGGACTACGTGGCATTTTGCAGACCTTCCTGAGAGTCTTTCGAAATTTTACCATACATTCTACCGGTAAAATGTATACTAAGTGTAATTACTAGTAAAAAAAATATATATACGTATATAGTAAAATTTCAGAAAACTCTCATAAAGTTCTTCGAAATGCCACGTTGTCCCACGATTACATGATTTTCAGGAAAAAATTCTTTCCATGTAGTAATTGCATTTAATAACCTTTGAAAGAATCAAGCGATCGCTTCTTGTATGTACGCGTGGCGTAATTTACTGATAATGACCAGAGTTGCATATTGCATATTCGAAGGCGTGACGTGCGATATTAAGAAGACCTTACATTTAAGATCCTATTGTTTTTTGGGGAAAAAAAGCGAGGGAAGATTTACGGTCTCTGTTCGTACGAAGTGTGCTCAAAGCAATGCGAATTTTAATAATAACTTAATAGCTTTAATTAATAATATTTTTAAAAAATCGTTTAACTGGAGACATGCGCGCGTATTGAGTAAAGACTGCTCTTAAAAGTGTATTGAAAAGCAACATATACGTTGCTTTTGCGCAAGCAGGTTTTCCTCCATGATTGTTTTCATAATTAGAGTATTCTTCAGCAAGATAAGAGTGTTTTAGATTAAAGTAATGAAGTTCTAAGAATAAGCGTCGAAGACGTGTGTAACGCACGGCCCGACGCGTTTGCTGCCATTACGAGAAGTACAACACATTAATTATCTCAGAAGGGAAAACGTCAAGCGTATAAAGTTTATAACGCACGTACGCGTGTGTGGTCTTCTCCTCATTTGACAAATTCATGATATTTATAAAAATATTATATTTTACATTGAGTTACATTGTTAAACTGTAACGGCTTGCAGATACTAATTACATAGAGCCTCATGCAAGAAACTGCACGTGCAATTGTGCGTAAATTTGGGTAACAAATTCATGCAAATATTGTAAAGCAAGTGCATGGAATTGTGAGAAACATTGAATAAATAGTCACATTATTGTATAATATACGTATTATATTCGTGAAGAGAAAAGGCCAATTCTGCCATAACTTTAGGGAACTAAAATCTCCCTGAACGGAACGATTTTTATTCGAAACTTTGGATTCGCCCGTGTCTTAATTGTGATATTCATGTGGTAGCATGGATCAGTTTTGCACGCGTGCAAATATATTAGCTAAATGTAGTTTTAGCTAATATGTTTACACGCATTGTATATGTTAAAATATTAAGATATACAAGTATATTTTTAATATTATTAATCAAGAATACCGGGAAGGAGCAGATTATTCGCAGCAACTTTTATTTCAAGTAAACGTTGAACGTTCGCAAATTTTGATACGATTGATTAACAACAGTGGCTCAATAGTGCGTGACAATATTCCCGAGTCGAAGTTTTGGCCCTTGAACCTTTAATTATATTACATAGCAGGACCTAAGCCAATAAAAAAGATCGAACTGCAAGTAGTGCAAAATTTACTCCTACTTTAAAACTGATAGTGTCGAAAATTCCTACTTTCGTCAATTTAGCATTAAATTAGCTCCTTTTAAGTAGGAGCTAAAGTAAATTTTTAGAATTTAAGATTGAAGGGAGGAGTAAAAAAATATAATGTCATCAAAGTAGGTTATTGCTGGCCTATGTAGGTGTATAGTTCAGCTAAGTGGGTGTAAATTATCCTTAAAAGTGTTAAAATAGTACTAAAATTTCGACTCGGGAATTGTATTAAAAACCATACCGTTCCCTTAAATAGGATCGTTTTTATTGGAGGATCCTTGTATAATATTGTATATATTGATTTCTTTAAAACTTACCATTTGAATAATTGTCTCCAAACTTTAGCAATCAAATTGTCAGGTTTCTCCACCGGCAACTGTAAAGAGAAAAATTTAATTACTCTTACAGTATCGGTATATTTTCATTCTCGTTTCAAATACTCAGTTAATTTTAATTCTAATGCTGATAATTATATTGGCCTTTGCTACCAGCAAATTGTCATTGCGTGTACACTTGATTAACATTTTAAAACTTGCTTTTTCAATGCACAATGCGTTCTGAACATTTTACGTAATCCAGCTTGATTCCAGCTTGAACACAAATTTTACAGGAACGTCGATTGCAAATACAATTAAATAATGACTATAAAATGGAAGAAAGTTCAATTTCATTGCACATTTTTCATTTATAATAATATAAACGAACTAAATAACTAAAGTCCATCCCGATAAACAAAGTTTATTTCTAAATTTTTAATATCTCGACCAAAATTTGAGAAAGCTCTTGCAGCACAGACAAAATTAAGTATTTATTAATAAGAGAATACTGTAATGATACAGTAAATAATAGCGCGATAACATTTTACATTTCATTATAATTTCAATTCAGTTATTCGAATAAATTTTTTCCCTGCTATTGAATTCCCATTAAAGTAGCAGGTACTCGCAGACAATTGAAAAGAATCTAAAATTGGAAATCCATAATTCCCGGGAATTCAGCAAACTTGAAAAATTGTTCAATTTATTTCTAAGATCTAATGAATTAAGCATCTTTAACATTGCAGATAAATTTGAACGAAAATTTAATAAAAAACCTTTTGTTGTATAAACTGTTTGTTAAATGTTTAAGGCCCGGCTTTTCATTTTCTGATTAACTGTTAACTAGAAGTTAGTCGACTCTCTATCTTTTTCCATATTATTATCCAAGAAGAGACAGATAATCGGCTGACCAGACAATGAAAAACCGGGCCTAAAACAGATAATCGCGAGTATACGTGTTATCACAATTGTGTTTACGTTTATGGTAAACGCTAAACAGTTAATTTCACTCACGAAGTATATCGAGTAGTTTGCTCCATTGCAACTTCTGCCTTACAAGCTTTCCATATCGACTCGAGGAAACAACGAACACCGGACATTTATCGAACGCACTTAATTACGCGCACTACCGAATGCACTTTGATATTTAACCACGCATTTCCGAGAAAACCGCGAATTCCCGGCGCCGTGCGCGAAACACAACCATGAGGTGGAACGCACTTTGTTCCATAACGCGTTCGTGCGTATAATTGTGCCCGATTATTATTATCTACGCTCAATGGTGGCCTTCCCATCGGATGCGCAGTAGACCTTCAATGTTGTGCGGACTTTTAAATCGAGTTGAATTTTTCAGAGTCCTTGAAGCCCGTATCAGACTACGGACTGAGATTGAGATTAGATTGAAATTTGACCAATTAGAGTAAAAGTCACTAAACTTGAGCTTAGCAAACTTTACTCTGATTGGTCAAATTTCAATCTAATCTCAATCCCAATCCGTAGTCTGATACGGTTTTAAAGGTATCGAAATGAAGTACGAGTGATACGATTAACTATTCTTTCTCTGGGCATTACCGCGCGCTTGTTTCTCCACGATAGACTTTCTATTTGTCTCGAACTTCAATTATTCGGTATTCAAGTATTAAGATGCAAGATATGTAAGTGATTTTTAGAGCGACCGTAACATTAAGTAGAACGAATTCACAGGCCCCTCATCTATTAAACAACTACGAGGCGGTGGATTAATGAAATCGCGATTACTGGTCTCGACCGCCACCAAGTATCTCAACTAACTCAAGTGTGTAATTTTACAAATACGATCGTAAAATCAGCTGAAATAGGAAATTACCGCGAGCGCTACCAATTGCTCATGCAGAAATAAATATCGCTCGTTATTGCGTATATAAATACCACCTATTAACTTACGCATGCAACCTTAGAAAAGTATCAGCGCGATGCGATTTTATTAATCGCTTCTAGTCGACAAATAAATTGCAAAACAATAATCACTGCTAATCATACATCACATGCATGACGTTCGCAATTATTATACATATATACAAATGTGCTATTGATATAATTATTACATGTAGAGATACCTCAGTTAAATCACATACAAATAGTTAGTATTCAATTACATAGGTCATAATTCTGACATGAATATTTCAATGAATGAATAAGTTTAGTCGACCTTTTTCAATCAAGTGTTTAGTCGACCTGTTTCAATCAAGTGCGAATTCATTATATATAAATAATGTTACGGTCACACGAGGCTCATTTGACGGAAGTGCCGCGCACTGCGTACCCCACCGAAATGACGCGCTACCCTAGTAGCACAGTGCATTGGCTAAACTTTGGTTAAACATTGGTCCAATGTTGGTTATATTACCGACACAGCAAACTATGCCTGAGATTCCCATCATTTAAACATAGAAATCTCTTTACGTTGCCAGTAATGAATAACAGTAATCAAGCTTCTTAGTCGATATTAACCGGCCAATGTTTTAATACAGAAAATTTATTGCGAAAAATATCCTGGCTGAGAGGTAATATTGTTCGCAATAAATATTCTGTATTTAAACACTTGCCGGTTAATATCAACTAAAAAGCTTGATTATCGTTAAATCATTTTGGTATTCCGATATTGTCAATGTATTGGCCGATATTGCCGACGTATTGGCTATGGAATAAATATAAATGTTACACGATAATAATTTAGATTTATATTGGAAGTGCGTTGGTCAATATTTAACAATGTAATCAGAATATTGTTCTAACATTGATATAATATTATATTAAACTAATATTGCTAAATAGACACATTGGCTAAATAAGAGAAGGCGTCTCTCTTACAATATTGGACCAATATTGGGAATACTAGATTTACATTATTTCCCAATTTATCGCGCCAATATACTGTGCTGCTAGGATATATTTAATAGCGCTACGATCGCGTGTAGTTGACTTGACGGAACTGTGACGAACGTTCGTACTCTGCCGACATAATATACCTCACTTACCAGTAGCGGATTTTGCATTAAACCCTTGCAGAATTATGTGATACTGCAAGGAGAGAATGTCTTAAAATTTATCCTAAAAACCATGTCATCGTGGGACGTGACATTTTGAAGACCATCATGAGAGTCTTCTAAAATTCTAGTAATTTTGCTCTGGGAAAAAAAGACAGTTATAACCATTTTGGGGCCCACCATTAGTAATCGAATTATTTGGATTGTTCGTAACTCTACTTTGGAAAAAATTTTGACCGTTTTTTTATGTAGTTAAGCAACTTAACATTTCGGTTATTGCCACTTAAGTGAAAATTATCTTTGCGTTACTGAATATCGACAGAACTAATTGAGAGTATTGATTAGTATTACTCTAATATCTTGGATATAGATAGAACAGCTAATTGTGATTTTTAGTTACGCGAGATAAAATTCGTAAAAGATTAGAGTTACGAACAATCTAAATAATTCGATTACTAATTGTGGGCCCCAAAATGGGTTGTAACTGACTTTTTTTTCCCAGAGTGAAAGTCTAGTAAAATTTCTGAAAACTCTTATTAAGTTCTTCGAAATGCCATGTTGACCCTCGATTACATCATTTTCAGGATAAATTTTAAGAAAAAATTCCTTCTATGTACTAATTGCATTTAATAACCTTTGAAAGAATCAAGTGATCACCTCTATATGTACATACGCATGGCGTAATTTACTGATAATGACCAGAGTTGCATATTGCACGAACGCTTTTCCAAACTTCGGATGTCGAAGAAATGTTATCAAAAATTTAAGTATTTAAGTAAGAATGTTAAGCACACATGAAAGATCTCTCAAGATCATCTATATAACGAAAAAGATGATAGAAGCATGTAAAATATTTGAAGGCATCACGTACGATATTAAGAAGACCTTACATTTAAAATGCTATTGTTTTAGGGGGAAAAGAAGCGAGAGATAAAATATGATTTCTGTTCGTACGAAGTATGTTCAAAGCAATGCAAATTTTAACAATAACTTAATAACTTTAATTAATAATATTAAAAAGAAGTTTTTTTCTAAAGATATGCGCGACAAAATTTATCCTAAAAGTCACGTCATTGTGAGACAACGTGAAGTTTTGAGAGAGTTTTTATGAGAGAGAATTTAATTATTAATCACTAATGAAATATATGGTAAAGTTTCGAAAGACTCATAAAATTCTGGGAAATGCCGCGTGGCCCCGCGATTATATAATTTTCAGGATAAATTTCAAAAGAAAATTCTCTCCGTGTGAGAACCGAAAAGTGCACTGAAATAATTAGGGGAACCCGGGGCATAACGGGAACGCTAAGGTTAAAATTAATTTTAAACAAAATGAAAATACATAAATGAATTATTTTTTTACGAAAATATTCTTTGAAATGTCTACTATAAGAAAAAA
>NW_011967046.1:4067-16223 GCF_000949405.1 Vollenhovia emeryi | reverse complement strand
TTAAAGCCTCGTCTACATAGAAGTCGTAAAGTTGTGGTCGTAAGAACAGTCGACTGCGATTGGTCAATTCTTATGCGTCTGACTGAATTAAGCTTAAAGCCTCCACTACAATGATTCCCGATTCTGTCTACAATGGTCGTAGTCGTAGTCGCTCGATAAGAATTGACCAATCGCAGTCGATTATTCTTACGACTACGACCATTGTAGACAGAACCGAGAATCATTGTAGCGGAGACTTAAGAGTATTACTTAAGATGATCTTAGGGTTTGAATCTCTATTGTAGTTGGGTATTTAGTTTCGAGAAATGTGTAGCCAATCAATTTGCAACTTTTACGGAATGGCTGCAAGTTGATTGGCTACACATTTTTTACTCGGAACTAGAATGTAAATTCTGTACCTTAAGGTCCGTGTCCACGATGCTAGAACTTGGTCCAAGTTCTAAGGTTTGTTTTCTGTTCCCGCACTGGTGAACTAGTGCAGTAAGCTTGAATGCGAAAAAATACACTTGTCCTACTCTAATTTATTGCATTAGTTCACCAGTGTAGCAACAGGAAACAAGCCTCTAGTTTCGAGAAACATGTGACCAATCAACTTGCAGCTATTCCATAAAAGCTGCACGTTGATTGGCCACACATTTCCCGGAACTAGAACTTGGACCAAGTTCTAGCATCGTGGACACAGACCTTTAGAAATAACTTGGACCAAGTTCCACCATCGTGGACACAGGCCTTAATATGTATCTTGCTTTTGCAATTTTCCGCGCGATTTGATAAACGTGCTACCATCTAGGGCTCATACGCCAAATACCATGCGATAGCACCACAAGTGCCTCGTACGTTCGCCGCCAGCCAATCGATGCTCGAGGCCCAGCTGGCGATGGGTGGGATGGGGGGGCGTTTCGAACTCGCGACCAAAGTCTATTGACATTCCGGTGTGCTGTGAGTTGTTTTCATTTTCTGGGGCGCAGCGGCGGGCGCAATTGTTCAAGCACGGATCGCGCCGCGGCGGACGACACCTTTTATTTTAGGTACCGACGTCGTGCGCGCCGTACGACCGACAATTCGGCGCCGAGATCGATAGAGCGTCCGCACGGCCCTCGGCTCCGGCCGATCCTAACCTCGCTCGACCTCGACCTGCTACGTAATGTTCGCGGTCTGAGACGGAAAACCCCGGTCCACTCGGCTCCCCTTTACGTCTCACGAGCGACGAATTTCCACGCGACCGAAATCGCGCGCCACCTCCGTGTCTCTTCCTCTCGCCGCGTCCAGTCGCGCTCGAGGACTCGCGCGTTGAAGATCGGAGCTCGCGTACCGAAGAGCAGAATTCGAGCGGTCCAAATCAGTTTCGCTTCGCTCGCGCCGAGCTCCGACCTCCAGCTCGCGATCCTCGCGTGTCTCGACAGTAGTCTTGGTCCGACGCGGGATTTACGCGTCCTGTTTTCTGTTCCAGTTCCGAAAGTGGAGGAGGAGTCGATCTAGGACGATGTTCGAGTGGGCGTACGATGGTGTCAACAGCTCCATACCGCGCAACGTCGGGCCGGAATGCGCCAATTACCTGACGCTGCGACGGCGGATAATAGAGACTCTGTTTATATCTGTGTTTATCATACTCTTCATCGTATGGGGCCTGAGGCGAGTCACCGTGCCGAGGAAGCTGGCCTACGTCGGGCAGGACCGCGTCGGCAGGCGCGTCCTGCTCATCACAATGTCGATGGTCCTGGGGATGGAGATCGGCTTTAAGTTCACCAGCAGGACTGTTATATACCTATTGAATCCCTGTCACATTACGACGGCGCTGCAGGTGAGCGACGCAATCATTGAGCCTTGTGTTCACGAACCAAGAACTGTGTTCAACTCCCAGTTTCGAGAAACGTGCGGTCCATGAACTTGCAGCTTTTTCGTACAAGACGCAAGTTGATTGGCTGTACATTTCTCAGAACTAGAACTTGGACGCGGTTCCTGGATCGTGAACACAAAGTTTAGAGACCTGCGTCCACGATGCTAGAACCTGGTCCGAGTTCTAGTTTCAAGAAGTGCGTAGCCAATCAATTTGCAGCTTTCTCACAAGGTGATTTGCTACACGTTCCTTGGAACTGGAACTGGGACACAGTTCTTGGATCGTGAACACAAGGTTTAAAGACCTGCGTCCACGATGCTAGAACCTGGTCTGAGTTCTAGTTTCAAGAAGTGCGTAGCCAATCAATTTGCAGCTTTTTCGTAGGAGACACAAGGTGATTTGCTACGCGTTTCTTGGAACTGGAACTAGGACACAGTTCTTGGATCGTGAACACAAAGTTTAAAGACCTGCGTCCACGATGCTAGAACCTGGTCTGAGTTCTAGTTTCAAGAAGTGCGTAGCTAATCAATTTGCAGCTTCTTCGTAGAAGACGCCAGGTGATTTGCTACACGTTCCTTGGAACTGGAACTGGGACATAGTTCTTGGATCGTGAACACAAGGTTTAAAGACCTGTGTCCATGATGCTGGAACTTGGTCCAAGTTGTAGTTTCGAGAAATTCCTCGGGAGTGGAACGTGGACACAAAGTTCAAGATTGTTCAGTCTACTCTCCTTTCGTGGACACGGAGCTTTTTGTTACATTTGTGCATTTTCTGTTATGAAACAGCTGTACTTGCTGGCTGCCGATCCTAGTCCGACAGTCACTGCTATCTTCAGGATACATCTGAATCTGTTAAACGGACCGGTGTTGGCATACCTGTTTCCAGAGACGGAATCTCGGATTGTGAGTCATCGTCGCGCGCGCTCGAGCATCCGGCAAAGTGGAATTTTCAATAATGAGATTTACTTTCCCTGTTTAGATCTTTGCCGACAAAGCAATGTACTATATTCAGCACGGCTTGATGCTAGTCATACCGTATTATTTGTTGAGGATCGGAGGTAATTATATCTGTGTTCAAATAAAGATAACAGCAGATAACACTTTGCTATTCCTCTGCCGTTAGGTGTGTATAACATCGAGCCCTTGTCTGACATGAACTGGTCAATCCTCGGTTACGGCCTTAACGCGGGATATCACTTTTGGATTCTTCAAAGTGTTGCCTTGGTTCGTACAACGCTCTTCGTTCCCCGCAGGCTCGACTCTTCAAAGACCCGTCTTGTGATATGGTTTGATTTTCTCTTTTGCAGCCTGTACAGGTGAATCTTAGTCATATGTTGTGCGCGGCTGTCTTGGATCCGTTCGAAGGTCAAAACTACCGATTGTGGGCAGTGACTCATCAGCTGATATTATGCCCCATTCTATGCAAGTTGTTCTGCTTCGGAGCCAACTTTTTCCTAACCAAGTTTCCACCGACTAGGGTAAAGCCGACGTTGGAGTGCACCATTCCGCAGAAGAATTGTACATACGAGCAGAACGAGAAGCTGCACGAGGAGTCCGGCACCTCGGGAAACGGTCATACGCATTTTGATTAATTTGGAGGAGAGAATTTGTTATGTCAGACGTGTCTAAGCACCCCGTCTTGATTGAGTGAGTATATGTTTGCCCTATCGTAAGGTTATCTAAGATTACCGGGGAAATGATGAGTACTTACAGATTTGTAATATTTTTACATAATGTGCATTCGCGCTGGTAATCGCGCGGACATTAGTTCTGTCGTAGAACGTAGGTATGTAAGAATATCAAGCTTTTCTTCCTTGCAGACTAACGCGATTTAAAATTGTATCTGTTGTATCTTCTTCTAAGTATGGTCTACAGGGAAACTAGTAAATGGGAGCTAGGGAGAACTGACTTCTACTGGTGCAATAATTAATTATTCACAGTCAACATGAACGACAATTGTCATATTTTTGTTATGAACTTTTTGTTTAACAGATATTTATTTATCGAGGATTAAGCTCTTTCACAGATACCAAATAGATAAGTTGATCTTGGTACAATCGTTGTGATCGTATTAGGTTTAACTCGTTAGTCCACAATACCAAACGATAGTCAATTTGAAATATAAATTTCTGTCCAGATGCTTATCATGCCTAGCGCTGTGCATAGATTAAGAATCTCAAAGATAGGTGTGAGGCTTAAGCTGACGTTCGGTAACGGCAATGGCTCAGTAAAAGTATAATTGCCTATTTTATTAAATATATAAAAACGCATCGTGTAAGCGAACCATCCCGTGCGTTTTTATACTAATTTTTACTTGTGCAATAGAAACGAGGCTATTCAAATAACGAAACTGCAATATCTTATTTGTACATGATAGACAGCGAAAATTCGCGAGATCTCACGGTGAATCTTCTTAGCACGGACTGAGATGCGTTGAGACAGGCCTAAAGTGGTACAAACAATGGAATATAACAGTGAATTCAGTTGCTTGCACCAATGTGCACTTGTAAGACTTGTTTACAGTCAATTCTATATTTAAGGATCGTCTTAAATATCTCTTGAAATATTTCTCAGCCAGTAAAATGATCTGTATAGCTTCCATACGGATTATTTTCCGGTTGAATACTCTGCACGTATTTAAGACAAAGTTGAATATAAAAATATTGACTACAAACAGACGTTAGTGCGCGCTCATTGCAAGCAGTTGCTGTAAGAAAGTTTACTTGCTGTAATTCGATAACGTCAACTATTTTTGGAGAATACATTTGCATTTACGAAAGAAGTGATTTTTAATAGCAAGCAATTTGCACTTAGCATAAATCCCGGGTGGTTTTAAACATTGAACAATTAGTTGTTTCAAGAAAACCATAGGATTTGTTTCTTCTTGATCGTATTTTAATTTCCAAAAGTCGTAAGAAATGATCAAAAATGTCGTACGCCGCATCTTACATTGTCAAGCCGATGTTACTTGGGGTAATTGTTATTGACAAAATGTTCATGATTAATACTGCCCACTTTGGAAAATGAATTGTGAAACCTCGTGAACTTTCACGGTTTAGAAATACATATGTATAGTGTAGCATAAGCAATTTTCAAGAGCCATCTATTAGGTTTGGTTATTAATAATCCGGAGGCCATCGAGAGCTGACAAAAAAAACATTTGTGACATACGATACTTTTATTTTAGTAAATCCACGATTGCGAAACTAGTCGTGTATATATGGAAATATTTTTATATGACAGTTCCTATACTATTTAATCTTGTACTATATGAATTCTCGCATGCAGAAGTGTATCCTCACTAATATAATATAGCAAAAAAATTTTAGCATTTAGAATGCGCTTTTTGCGATACGTATATAGCACGTTATGTGATACATGGATAAATACGCAGGTTATAAATTAACGTTTTCGTCCAAGCGGAAATTGAAATTCGTGAAAATCTCGCTCTCACATGGATGAAAGCTAACGTCCATTTTACGTCCTTTCAAATGGAAACGTTTTTCATATAGAAACGATTTTTGTATGATAGTCAGTTCAGTAAACGTCGTCGCAAATTGATATAGAGTAGCACGGCCTATGTTGTCACTTGTATAGAATTAAACGAAAGCAAAACTTGCGAAGTTCCATAATTTCAGTAAGCTGCCATTAAAGAAAGAAACTTATTTTTCGATGAAAACAGCTTGATGATATTTACGTTATCACTATCTAGATAAAAATATTGATAATAATAAGAATAACGTTAGTGACACGATATATATAATTCACTTACAATTAGAAAAATCTAACTTGGTGATCTTGTAATTTAAATATAAGAGCTTGATTATGTAGATATATCGTGGGATATTACGGAATATACCATACGAATGACATACCAAATCTTAAATTAAAAATAGGATAAACATAATTCTTGCACGAGAATGTTCCAATTCTTGCATTAGTGTAACGGTACTTCGTAAATTAAACTAGTAACAAGATTGTCTTTGGCATGATACTATAAAAACACTCCTATAGTATTTTTTATTCAAATGGCCTAATCGCGCGGAGGATTCTTTCGAAGAGGGAATAGAAGCTACACTGAAAAGATCAGTATTTAAATTAATGTGATTGATTAGGTTGTTATAAATATGTTAGTAAAAAATTAAAATATCTTTGTATACAGATTGCATTTAGTTTTTAAAAATAATGTAAAAATCACTACTATCTAATAATAGGTACTTTGCATTAGTTAGTCGCAAATTATTCAAATTGTCGAACATTTTTTAATGTTCTACGTACACAATATATTTTTAATCTACAAACTAATAATACAATAAATTTACATGCATCTTGGAGGGGCAAAACATTGCAGTGATAAACTGTTATATTAATATATGTAAATACATCTTGTCAGTGCACTATTTTTGATGACATTTATTTTTGTTAAATTTACGTGTATCTCGGAAGGGCAAAAACTTGTAGTGATAAACTTTCATTTATATACATCTTGTCAATACGATTTTTGATCCCATTTATCGAGCCGCTTAATGATTTTAATTTATATAGATACATTTTGCCAATACCGCCCTATTTTTGGTGAAATTAATTTAGCTGCTCAGTGACATTTATTTTTTGCTATATTTATATGTTTTTTGACATGACACAACTACAAAATTCGCCTAACTTATTGTTAGTAACGAACTATTTATGCGGAGAAAATTTTTCTCACTTATCGAGACATTTACCTCATGTGTATAGTTTGTCGTAATGCAATTATTATGTTAAGTAAGAGAATATAATAGACATTAAATATTAAGGAAACTTGTAGAATAGCGACATTCGGGCATTCCATACCAAAGATTTTCATTTGATTTGTCAGATAAAATGAGTCATAGACATGATATTTTCATAGCGTCGCTAATGATAATTGCGTTAGTGGTTTACTCGTAATATTTAAAAGTCAAAAATGTGATTGCGTAGTCTTCTACTTAAATGAGTTTCTAGCAAATTCCACATGGCAGTTGCAATATTATTTTAAGAATCGAGCTATATATTTTCTTAATATGCGACGAGATAAATTTGCAGTTTCGTTGTTTGTATAGCTTGTATTGTGTAAAGAATAACCATAGATAAACATACAATAATGTAATAATAATATATATATATGCAAAACGCGGCATATATATACACGTAGCATTTATTTTACACAAATTGGAATATTGTGTGCACGCATTTGTTAATATTGTTTACGCTGTATTCTCACAATCGGTCGAGAATGAATTTTCCCGTCAGTTTCAGCCTCATTTATATATTATACGGTATTATACGAATACCTGGCTTGTGCAAGATGCGTTGCCAGTAAATTGTTCACGATTTTGTACATGATATACTTCGCGCGCGTTGCCTTTATACATATTCTGTACAAAACAAAGATACATTACTTCTTATTCTCAACGTAGAATACACAACTTGTAAATAACGATAAAGCCGAATATGTGTGGAATGAACGCTCCGGCGAGCATTCGTATTGCACCTTGCGTTCCATGACGAGTCACTTGTATTCAAATAATACACAGAAATCTTCTCTGCGTGATACACGAGAAACCCCCAGAAATCGATGGAAGTTTATTTTAATAGGATCTTCGGCCGAACACCCATGCTGATAAAAATGTGACCCAACGCATTCCGTAGTACACACAGTGTTAAGTGAATCACTTTTTTTCAGTCAAGTTGTAATTGGGAGACGATTGAGAAGGAAGATTGTCTCTTCATTACGTCAATGTTGACTATTTACGCACAGCTTATAAAATGTATAAATTATCACTTTTTATACATGTGAGAGTATCTCATTACTGTCCCTCACAAACATTTGTTTCGAGTCAGGACACTCGTAATCCTCGGTTATAAAGGATTAAGCATAAAAGAGAACGAATTAATATTGCAGATGCAAATGGAAGGAAGAAAATTAAAATGAGTTGACCCAAAGTAGATTTTAATTTATATTGTGCTTGATAAACATTTAAATTGCGCCAGACTGTTGACACAATCTTCAATTCAAATTGTTATATCAAAGAATGAACAACTTTGCAATTTTGCAAAAGAAACAAAAGGACGATACTGATGAGGCAATCTGTGTATAAATTGGATGAGTAAAATCGCTACTTATGATAGTTACGATTCGTCCATTTAAATTACATATTAAATAATAATTTATTATCATGCGCATAAATACCCAACATTGGCAGCATTCTAGTGGATTGCATACAAATTTGCACAGTGAGAATATTAGTATTGTTGTAACTGTACATTTCTTTGTCACTGTACAATATTACTCTCACCAAATATAACTGCGCCTACCTACAAGATAAGATTTAACAACACGCATTCACTTTGGAAATTTGTAAACTCTGCATTCGAAAGCAACTTTCCCCACTCGAACAGAACCGATGCGCGAAGGGAGAAGGAAGTTTTCAGCATTCAGCATCGGTATATGATATTTATTAAAGCGAACTTTCGGTTTGATGTGTCGCCATAGTGATCTCTCATGTCCACGAGTTAATATTCAGGTATTGCGATATCTGAGATAGCTATTACGTGTAACGTCGTTACACCACGCTCTAGCATCGGAGTTGTGAAAACTGATTGTAAGATTTTGGGTAAATGAATAAAGAATTCGTGTGGGTCTAGCCGTGACTTTTATTTATGTAAATTCAAGATAATCGACACCGAGTCGAGCATCGAAAATGCAATAAGGTGCTTTAGTGCGACGGTTTAAGCGAAGGTCGGTGAATTTGAGGGGAGAGAGAACCAACGGGTACATACGAAATAAAGTTTATTTCCCAAATATTTATAATCACTATGTACACGATTCTGTACAAAAGTTTAGAAAAACTAATTCACGAACACTACATACAGCAAACGCAATCATTATAATAAATATG
The DNA here is from genome assembly GCF_000949405.1 of Vollenhovia emeryi. Taxonomy (NCBI): domain Eukaryota; kingdom Metazoa; phylum Arthropoda; class Insecta; order Hymenoptera; family Formicidae; genus Vollenhovia; species Vollenhovia emeryi. The sequence continues at coordinate 7,467 of NW_011967046.1, read as the reverse complement.
TACAGTATAAATAATCGTCTTACGGATCACACCTAATTCATTCTAATCATCAGTATTCAATCTTATATTAAAAACAGCATTATTTATAAATACAGATTGTAATATACAATCCTTTATATGTATATACATATGTATATATAAAAATATATATACATATCTATATAAATATGTTATTAACTTAAAAATTCACTAGATGATGAATGAAAAGGACAGCTTTGAAGATCTTACGCAATAGGTATCTCTTTGTGCTATTCATTCATCCACAACAGTGGCATAGAAATTTATACAGCATGTACACAAGGTATTAAAATGATATTAGATTTTTCAGTAACAACGAAGAATTTAATATGACGACTTAGAGCCTAAGTCGCTTTGATGTAAGACGTAAGGGCGTTAAGTGTTCAAAAATGCGAAGAAAAATGCATTGCACAAGCACCGCCCGAACCACCTCGTGGTTAATAAATATTTTCTCTTTTGTTTTTTTCGTACTTTCTTCCAAATTATGTGTTACAAGTATGCGAGCCTCTATCTATTAATTATTTTAGAAACAGAAAATGTTTATTTATTTATTTTTAGGACGAATAATCTTCATGCCCATTGAATGGGGGCAAGAGCCGTTCACTATTTGATTTTATTATACTACACAGTTATTTTCGCGATTTAATTTTATACCAAAAATAACGCAGCTATACTCAATGAACACTTGAAGTGAGACACCCTGTATACTATTATATGAAGAATCTTTTTTCAGCTTTTGCTTTCATTGTAGAACAAATAATAGTTAATTTTCTGTAAAAACAACTTAACTTTCTATGCATGAAGCTTACCAAGTGACGAAGAACGAGTGAATCATGCTTGAACTTTATAACAAAAATATCTCCTCTCGTCTTCCTTTGACTAGTGATGTGTCATTTATGACAAAAGTTAATACATAAGTTAGGTATGTATATTAAAAAGGATATGAGCATCCAGGAAGTACGCAACAAGTTCGTCAATTCTAGCAATAAAAAAAATGATGTTACAACGAGCGTCCTGAGATCATTATGTACTATACAAAGTAACAAATGCAAAAACAAGTCGGAAAGTATTTAAATGTTACTTATAACAATTATTTAAGAACAACGGAACTTTTTCGCAAGAAATCCTTTCTGAAAATAAGACTATTGTTATAAATTGGTATAAAATATTGCGCATTTCATCTTTGCAATTAAGTAATAGAGATAAAACAGTACTACATAGAAGCATTAAGTATAGAGGTATATGTTGTTAAATTACTGATTTCCAGTTTTATTCGAACATAGAGTAATTGAATAAAAGTACTCGAGTAAAAATCACTAAAACATTTTCGCAATTGCATCAGATACCGAGTTAGTTGACGACTAGTGTCACTTAAAGCTTCCATGTGTAACACGTACAATTACACCAATCGATCGATTTAACTTCGTTGAAACTAAATGTACGCGTAAATTTCGCAGTTGAAATAAAATAAAATGTCTATTATTTACAGTCGACCAAGTAATCTACAGGCACACATTCTCTGTAAATATTGTACAGTTTGTCGTCGTGTGCTTTCTCTACTTAAACGTAGACAATGTCGATATAGTGCAGAGAACTTGGCATTAAGAATGCATTGTACAGCCTCAAATGAGCCTTTTGAGGATATGTTTGTCTTTTTAACGTAATGTGTTAGCCATCCAATGGTGGTCCTAAGTATACCATGGACACTTCTGTATTTCCATAAACCGCAGATACCGATGGATATAATCTCTTATCTGGTAACCCTGTTTATCAAAGTGACTCATAAAGGCTTATATCTTTGTTCCCAAACCTCCAGAAATAATATAGAAAATGGAAGAAAGACACCGATAAGGTCTTTGGACGCTAACAATCGTGGAATAACGATGTATCCAAAAACGCACAGAAATAGATAAAATGTCATACCTCTAAAAGCAACGCCCAGGAACTCGTAGTTCTTCTCGAAAGATAACGTATTATCGTCGCAATCCAAAATTACTCTAATCCTTTCCCCAACCTGCGGGTGAAAACGATGAAACGTCAACAATCTGTCTGTGCGAACGTGAGAAACACAGCGAGCGATTCGGCGATCGAGTGATTTCGCAACGGGTTCGATACCTGATACTTCGGGGCGTTGTTGAGCAGAGGATAATTCCCTTGCGGGTCTCCGTTGTGCAGCAAATGGTTGTCGACGAGGTTCCAACCCCAGGAATGCTCGTCGGAGCCAAGCAACGCTACATACCCGTGGCACAGTAGAGGCGCCTCCTTCGTGGCTATTCCTATCACTGCCACTGTACCCAGCGGCCCTTCCCAGATCACCTCCCAGGCGTGGCGGCCGTGCCGGAAGCCTATCTTGCCCCTACACGCGTCCGTGCTCTGCGCTACGGGATTTCTGCAACGATACGGTAACTGATGCGAGACATCTCGGATGTTGCACTCGTCAGATTACTCGGCGCTTCTATCGCACCATCACCGGGTGTATCCAGAAGCAGGACCTTTCACCGACCGCTCAGCGAGCTCTTGTATCCGACCGGTGTATATTTTTAAGTCTAAAAGAATATGCCAATCTGATGCAAGAGCTCACTGAGCGCTCACGCTTCTGGATGCACCCTTTAAATCGCGCTTAAGAACCTTGGGTTACGTTCATACATTCTCGCCAAGATCAACTACAAGTCAACTACGGCTCCTTGGAGCGTCTAAGAAAGAAGACCATCCCCAGCCGCAAAAGAAACTGATGAACGTCTCCCTCGCAGTCACGCGAAATAATATGTTTATGCGACGAAAAACAAGGGTAGATCGCAGCCGGTAGAGGCTGTGCTCCGAGACGCACAGGTGGACAACGGGAGTCGCCGGACGCACCAACCTGTGCAGGGTGAATCCGTTGGACTTTATGTAAATGTTACGCGAACAATCGTTCGGATTCCACGCGTGGTGGAAGGCGCGCAGCTTGGACTTGTGCGTGGGCACCGACGACAACAGGTCAGAGCTGAGGGCCTCCTGGGCGAGCTTTCGTATGCAGTGCATTCGCCACACGTCGTTGTTCTCGTCGTTGAGGAAGCGGTACCACCGTTTGCACACCAATGAGCAGTTCCTAAGGGTGTGCAGGTCCAGATACGAGAATATCACGTCTAAAACATGATCGGGCGCCCGCAGTGCTATATCGTCCATTTTGCCGGGTCCCCGTCACAGGACGAGCGAGCGTAAACATACGCGGGCCACGGAGACACCACCATACCACCATACGTACGTCACGAACTACGCGCATGTCAGATCCGACTACGTCCGGCGCGGCCCAAATTCTAGGGAATGTATAGTGATGGGCACAGTGACTACGTTTCCACCAGAGAAAAACCTGAGAGCGGCCATGCCGGCGTTTTGCCTGTTA